>NC_069126.1:80622155-80778335 GCF_026914265.1 Mya arenaria
TATATTAAACGTCTGTTGATGTAATTTTAAAGTCTAATTTTCTTCAGATTTGTTAAAAGTGGCCTTTCGTGAAGAAAGTTTTTTTCAAAATAACTTAAGCCTAAAAATCAAATATTTCAAGATCTTTGTTATTTTATTGATAAGGATAATTGTTGCCTCTGAAATCTAATTTAAAAATATTAGAAACAGGAGAACATTTGTAAAGGCTTGGTTCTGCATTATTTGAAACTTTAAGAAGATCAAGAGCTATCAAGCTATCACTACCCGCAACACAAATATTTTTCTCATAGTTAAATACCGACATTGAACTCATTTATTTTAAACGGGGCGTTTTAAAACAGTGTACATAATTTATATATCAGCCATTTTTGGTGTCTTATATGAAACTACATAAAAAGTGCCATCAACTTATGTTGAATGATCGGAAATATTATTTATAGATCTTGTCATGTTCTGTCTGTCTGTTTTATTGTGCGTTTTTTTTTTAATATTTCTTACTGACATACTTCATAACATGATCTTAAAGTGTGTGTACTAGTAAATTAAGAATATATTCCAGACTATTGGCCTCAATTACTTTGAAATGAATACTTTTGCTTAACACCCTTAGTCATGATTTTAATAAAAATATATCACTGATGAACAAAATCCTCCTACCATTCGAAGGTATTTATTGCTTTGAAAATTTAACAACATACAATGGTACATATGGACGGATTAGTTGAACAAACCAATGTTAAGAAAAAATAGAAACAATAAACAAAATGGCACAACATTGAAACGGTTATAACAGTCTCTAGGTGTTGTCACTGAGCAGTTCGAACATCAGAAGCGCCTTCTGCCGGCCCTGAAGCCGGGGATATTTCCGGGAGCTACTTGGTTCTTGCGGAGTACCTTTTCGCTACTAGGTCGTTCTTTCGCTTTGTCAGCTTCGCCACCGGAGCATAGCACAATAATCGAGCCAATGATCAGCAAGATCTTAAGGGTTAGAACATAACATGTATGCTTATAATTAATAAATGAGTTCAGGAACAAAACAGCAATATTTGCTTCAAATTAGCGAACACCAAATGATATGTGCAATGGTATTCAGTGTTACTGTTTATCAATGTCCATACAAGGGGTTGTATAACAGAAGCATCTTAATAACTAGTGTTACCATTTTCTATGAAATGGTGTCTAGTCTATATTTTAAATGCAGAAAAAGCATTTAAGAGTATCTCTTACTACCAGTGGAAATAACAGGTAAGGAAGTTGTTCAATCTGGTGTAATGTTACCAACCATTCTGTCATATAGCAGCAAAACTTCAAAAGAAACATGAAGGCCCTAGCGAGAACATTCTCATTGGTCTGTTTAAACAATGGGAACATTGTTTTCCTCGTCCTAAAGTTATAAATATGTAGAAATAGTCCTCGGTAGTTTAATGATACAATAGAAACTACAAGGTCAAGCTCAGTAGCGATTTAAAAAAGACCATTTTAAGCCCTAAGATACACTGAGCGAGGGACGAACAATGTACAAACAAAACTGACAGACCGCATATTCATCAAACTATATTTATCAATAAATGTCAATGTCGACTCTTTGGAACGGCCAGCGACCCATGTGTTCACCGGGATTTAAATGTATTTATAGCTTTTTGACATGATTAGTTTTAAATTAAATTAAGTACACATATAAGTATGAGGCCAAGATTCAATAAAGATCGTAGGCTTAAGATCAAGGCCTAGCCTCGTTTTTGGTGTTTTAAAGCTAAATATCGGAATGACAATAATCGCATTCATTTTGCCCGTAACTTTACGGATGAACATAATTACTCTTAAGCAGCACATGGTTTAAGACTAAGATATCTTTTAAATGAAGAATAGGGACCACAAGTTTCGCAGCGAGACGGAATGTTACTAGAATTTCCATCGATGACTTTAATATTCCCAAAGCTTATGGAGTCAAAATCAGTTATTCAATATAATTCAATAGTGTAAAACTGCTGAAAACCTAACCAGATAGGGGCAAATATCCAAATCGATCACGTGCATTCCGAACCAAAGAGGGGGTAAACATCAGATTAAGTTCACGGTCAAAGTTAAGTTAAGCTAAAATATAAACTACATAAGCAAATCACATACTCATTTGATGACTTCAATATAGTTTACATTGAACAGTTTTTAATAACGTCAGTATCATTCGTATTACATGATACACTATCTCCCTTATTTCCATTGTTTTATACTGGGTGAGTACCTAAACGGAACACTTTCGGCACTATATTTGAAATATTTTTAGTTAGACCTGCACCACAACTACAAAATTTTCCATCAGCATACTAGGATTCAAGACCAATTGTTGATATAAATGGCATTTTTCAAAATGCTACCAATCTGCATGAAAAGTACTTTATTAACCGCACAGTCATTGACTGCCATTTTCGTCCTCGGAGTACCTAAATATAGAACAGTTTTAATTCGTTATTTATTTTTATGTATTTTTTTTAAAATTATTGCTCCATGTTTCGTTTAAGTAAATTATAAATTTCTGTTATTTCCAGCTTGTTTTTTTGTTACATTTTTGTCAGTAAAATTTGATGATTTCAGTAATACAGGCTGTACCAGTATGCTGTGATTGTGGCAAGCATGAAGTATTTCCCCCCGCATGCCATGTATTGACATTTGAACATGAAAAACTTTAAATGATAGCAGTTTTTGAAATACTTACCGGAGAATCATGTTCTTTGGAACTTGTATCTAAGGCAAACGTCTATATTGATTAAAATCGTAATCAAACTGACCTGGATCGGAATAACGCTTTTATAATGGGTGTTCCATATTTAGGTACTGTTCCGATTTAGGTACTCACCCAGTACATATATCAACTTAACCATTTTCCTTTAATATAAACATGCATGTATCGCGATATTCATTGCTTGTTTACGAAGCAGCGTTATTAACGCAACCTATCTGGTGACATATGTTTGACTCATCAACTATGTCGTTCGATGTAATGCTATGCCGTCTAGGGTAAAAGGCTGCAGACACATACCAGTATCACAACAATCATGACAATCGGGAACCGTTCTCAATCAGGCTCCATTTGCAAACAACAGATTGGTTTCGTTTTTGAACAGGAATCATTCTCGGTCAGATTCCATTCGCCAACTATGGGTTAGTACCATGTTTGAGCGGGAATAATTATCGGACAGGTTTCATTCGCCACAACAGGTTAGTACCGTGTTTGAGCGGGAATCATTTTGATATAGTTTCATTTGCCAATAACAGATTAGTCCCGTTTTTTAGCGGGAATCATTCTCGGTCACCATTCATTCGCCAACAACAGGTTAATCCCATTTTTGAGCGAGTATTATTCGCGGACATGTTTCATTTGCCGACAACAGGTTAGTCCCGTTTTAGAGCGGGAATCGTTCTCGGCCAGGTAATATTCACAAACAACAGTTTAGTCCCGTTTTTTGAGCGAGAACCATTCTCGGCAAGGATTCCTTCGCCAATAACAGTTAAGTCCCGTTTTTTTTAGCGAGAACCATTCTTGGCCAGGCTCCATTCGCAAACAACAGATATAAGACCCATTTTACAGAGGGAATTATTCTAGGTCAGGATTCGTTCGCCACCACAGTGTTTCAGGACGGGAACCATTCTCGGCCAGGTTCCCTTCGCCAACAACAGGTTAGTCCCGTTTTAGGGCGGAAACCATTATCAGCCAGGTTTCCTTCGCCAACAATAGGTTAGTCCCTCGGCTAAACCAAAAAAGGTGGTACTTTTGTATACATGTATTTTTTTATCTTCCTCTACGTATTATTGTATGCAGTCTTGGAAATACTTTAGACCAATCAATATGTAGTTCTTGGTACATGTCCAGTTATTCTTATGTTGTGAAGACTGTTGATCTTTTTATATTTTCACCAGTGTATGAGGACATGAAATGGATTGCGCAATTGCTTTATGCGTATTTAATGCCTCCTAAGATTCTCCCATCGAAAATGGCTCAAATAAATTGTCTTAAACTGTTATCAATCAAACTAACTCGTTTGTTTCAGTCATATAGAATTTTGTAATGTTCTGTTGCAATCCACGTTCATACCAGTCATTCAGAATTTCGTTACTGTTGCCAACCACATTTATACCAGTCATTCAGAATTTCGTTACTGTTGCCAACCACATTCATATCAGTCATTCAGAATTTCGTTACTGTTGTCAACCATATTCATATCAGTCATTCAGAATTTCGTCACTGTTGCCAACCATATTCATATCAGTCATTCAGAATTTCGTTACTGTTGCATGCCAGTCATTCGGGATTTCGATGTTGTTTCCAACCACATTAATTCTAGTCATTCGGAGTTAGATATGGCTGCCAACCACATATATAACAGTCATTCAGGGTTTCGTCATGGTTTCAAACAACATTTATTTCATTCATTCAGGCTTTTGCTATGATTGCCCTTAAAAATGCACAAATTGACAAAAGTCTACACTGCACTTCAAAATCATTGACAATTACAGGTAAGAGTAATACCCCTTTGATACTTAAATATTGGGCGATGCGGAAACAATTACGAATATTCGCAGGAACATTGAGCGCTATTTTCAAAATGTGGGAGGGGTGTTAAAAGTAAACAAAAGCACATTATCTCGTTTTTCCTGTTAAAATTTCAATGCAGGTTTTTTTCCTTGAATACTACATTTAATGTTTTTTATGAACTTTCGATTTTTATTAAATAATCGAAAATTGACTTGACTGATAATTTCCGATAATCGATTATATTTCAAGACCAATATTTAATACTTACTAGCAGATCACACAACAAGTATTTCTGGCGGTACAATATATGACAATGGTGCCATGAAATGAGTGACTATGACTGTCTATTTATCTGGCATTGCTGCATCTTTCAGCATTTCGATTACTAAAAGCAATAATATGTATAAAGGGACATAAAGCGTCAACAAATTACGATCCGTCATTGCTCGCTATGGATTTTTTCTTCATGGTGAAATAATGGGATGTCCACCCAAAAGTATTTGTTAACGGTATCGCATTTTCTAATATAATCACTAGCGGATTAAGGGGGCGGGCGGCGCAACTCCTCTCCTGCACATTCGAACTGTCATAGTAAACTTCTTCATGTCATTTCAGAAAAAAATAATCAAATTTTTGTCAGGGAGAACATCTAATATCTTAACAACATCGAAACTATATATTGATTTTGCTTTAAGGGGAAACGTCCTTAGTTGCACCCGTTAACTGCTTCCCCTCCCCCCACCCCCCTTACGCAATATCACTGGATGGTATATCTCTATGTGATACATAAGGATTACATGTGACAGTCAGATTGTGTTATACACTTTTATTAAATATTTTTCTACAAACAAATCGATTTGCATAAATACATCACATAATAGAATCCTGAGTTACAAGCATGTACATAAGAAGGCTGTATTATGTTTATCAAAAGACTAACTACAAAAAAAACATTTTTTAAGGAATATGCACCCAAGTGCGTTTAGCATCAAGCAGTGTGTCCCTGATCAGATTTATTTATATTTGTTTCGCCACTGACTGATACAAAACCGGTTTCATTTAAAGATAACATGTTTGCTACTAGCCTGACAATGTATAGTTATCTTACAAAAACGCATAACACGTAGTAAAAACTGTGAACGTAACAATCAACTTTTAACTTGTTTATATAATCAGTAAAACTGTCCACTTCAAAAAGCTTAATCTTAAAAATGTTATCATTTAGTGCATAAAACAATTACAAACAGTCAAACATTCATTGAACTCTTTATTGACACTATGTTGTAATGTCCATTGTTTCCGATGGTGTAACTACAGGTAATCGATATTTATTATCATCAGCGATAATAATATATTTTTTTTATATTTTCTGTTACAATACCTTAAACAATAGCGAGAAATGCAGATGCAAATTAATGCTTGTCTGTTGTTTTAGTTTAAAAGTTATTATTCCCAAGTGAATAGCATTGTTACAAATGTGCGCATTTGTATTAATACGTGTACACAGTTGCACTTGAATATCTTGAATGTGTTTTTAGTTATGGCCAGTATTTAAGTTTTTGGCCTCCGATTCCGATCAATACGACCAGATTCGATACAAAAGCCTATCGCAAATTCACAGTTGTTGTCGTAGAAAAAGTCGATTTTAAAACACATTAAACGTTCAGTAGGCATGAAAAGAGTTTGCAAATAACATTCACTCGACGGATGTCTTTCTTGAGCAGTCGGATATTATTCAGTAAATAATATTAGCCACCCTGGTGCCGTGGTGGACGCTGGGGAATGGTCACGGTCGTCTCCGTAGGGCAGATCTTTCGCAGCGTTTCTAGTTTACACTGCCTGCTACAGACCTTCTCCACGTCTACCAGCTTTGCTTCGGAGAGCTCCAGGATCTTAGAAGAAATGAAGCAATCAGGTTGACTTCCGCTTGAAGAAAGCATTGGACCACTTTTGCATCTGTACAGTTTCAGTTCAAAGAGATGTCGCCTGTCCCGAAACGTGGCACTTGTCGTGGACGGTAGGAAGGCGTGGTCTACCATTTCAGATTGGGCGTCAGACAAAAACCTTTCTTTTCCCTTCTGCGAAAGGTTCGTCGTTATCGTTTGAATGGTTTCGCAATCGATGGCCATTTTTCACCCCCAATAAAAACAGGTTTTCCGGTTGAAAATGCAAGCCTTTGAGAAAAAACTATCGTACTTTCAAGGGTCCTTGTCCTTTCCTTAGATTCCGTAAACATTGTGTATTTCCAGGACACGAGCGAAAACTCTTTTACAACGGACCGTCCATCCAACACTTGAACACTGGGGCACACCATTTTGTATGTGTAAAGTTCCGGCAGTGGTCCAAAACTGTTCAGACTGACCTGTGGTTCACTCATACTAATCCTTTTATTGTCATACAACAGAACTGTCCCGTCGGCCGATGGGACCTGATACTGTCCGTAGCCAAACACAGCATTCATAGACATAGCTTTGTCATCGCCGGGGAGTAGACAAATATCGGGCGAAGATCCCTCAAAAATGCTCTTAAGATATGTGCTCCTTTCCGATGTCTTCAATGAATTGAGTCCTCTTCTGGATGAGTTAAAACTCACAATTGACAAATTGGCACGTCCCATTTTCTTTCACTGTAAAAGAAGATACTTTATCCAATCACGTAGGTCTATTAAAATTAATATAACAGATGTCACATGCAAGCTAATCTATAATGAATGTAACAAAACGTTTTATTATTATTTTTGCAAGGTTAACTGAGATCTAGCCAGATATCCGATGCAAAATTTATGTCAAATCAAAATTGATAGGTTATTATTATAAACAATTATTCCTGTATACATAATTATTTTACCAAAGAGAATTTCCTTATAATTAATACGATATCATGTAGCAAAATAAAACAAAATTATGAATACCTGTATATAATTATGATCGTCTTTAATATTTCAGCACTTTCACTTCCTTTCAATTCGTTAATTTATATTATTGATATTTATATCAACTTTAAACATAATTATTTTGTAATATATTTTACAAAGAGATGTCCTCCATCCGCTTGTTCTCGCCTTACTGTGTAACCCACGCCGCTCGCTTCTTATTAAATACTAAAGACTTACGTCATATTTTGTTCTAAAACGTTTGGAGATAAAATTTCCATTGGAAATACCTTTATAAAACACTTCTTTTAGCATTTTGTTGTGCAATAAAACATGACCTAATCATTTATTCGACTCTTGCACGTTTTAGTTCAAGAATGATATCGGCGATAAGATATCGTTGAATAAATAGCTATATGTTTATTTTTCTTTGTCTTATTGCACAATTATACAGGCATTATTGATAATTATATGATTTCTTTGCGTATTTGTTTCACATTTTTTTGCAATTTATTTTATTTATATATTATAAATGACCGAACTTGTTTGAATCGTTTTATGTTTCTTCATGCAGTTTATATAAATTGGTTGGCATGATATTTCCTGACACTCAGAACAGGTGATTATCATAAAGCTTAACAGGGAGTGATATTATTTTGAAAAAAGTATTTGAAAGAAATGAATACAAGTTTTCTGTCATCGGCAAGACTTAAAATATGTAATGTCTAATAGCTATATTTATGTTTCGCTTATCGCGCGTGCATATTGGAGATAAATGCAGGTCTAAAGCGAAAGTATGAATTGGAAATTTACCACAAGGTGAGCTGTTTTCACCTAGTTTATAACTTGAGGTATCAAAATTTTTCACTTGGTCCAATTTTTGCGCCTCTCCAGTAGCGGGGACGCCCGTGTCCCCATTAAATTGATACCTTAACAATTGAAACGCTCACATATATATATATATTTAATATATCTAGATTGGGCATTTTACTGTTGGTTTCTCCCCCCGTTATGAATTCCTGAATCCGCCACTGCATTCTTAAATATTTCAGACGACTTCTGTACAGTTAAAGAACATAATTATTTGAAGGGTTGTAGGGTCAGGAGTGGTATATACTCTTTGTCTTACTTGGATCTAAGAACGCTGTAGCTTATCGGATATCGTGATATCACTTTCGGACCTATACGATGAATGAAGTCAATGATGTACGACCAGCAGATTAACTGAGGTTGTATATTACATAGCACCTTAGGGGTGGTATACACTATTGGTCTCAATTGAATCTAAAAATTATGTAGCGTATCGGATTGCGTGGTATTAATACCCAACCAATACAGTGAGTGAAGGCAATTAAATGATTTACGACCATAAGGTTGACTTGATTTGCATATTGATTACCATTATTGGAGGTGATTATATTGTTAAAATAAGGTTCAAGATATTCATACCGATCGCGTTTTGAATGACCCCTCTTCCACGCTGGCGTAGCTTCATGAAGCACTATAGGACCGGTTTCTCAGAAATTGTACATCGCAAATACGAGTTTAAATCATTTAAGCGCAACCGGGCTTGCACATCAACGGTGGTCTATCTTAACAAACAGGGCCTGCACATCAATTCTGGTCTATCTACGCCGTGTATCAAACAGGGCCGGCACATCAATTCTGGTCTATCTATGGCGTGTATCAAACAGGGCTGGCACATCAATTCTGGTTTATCTATACCGTATATCAAACAGGGCCTGCACATCAATTCTAGTCTATCTACGCCGTGTATCAAACAGGGCCTGCACACCAATTCTGATCTATCTACGCCTCCTAGCAAACAGGGCCTGCATATCAGGTCTGGTCTATTTTCGCCCTGTAGCAAACAGAGCATGCACATCAATTCTGTTCTACCTTCGCCACCTAGCAAACCAGGCCTGCACATCAATTCTGGTCTATGTTTGCCACCTAGCAAACCAGGCCTGCACATCAATTCTGGTCTATCTACGCCTCCTAGCAAACCGGGCCTGCACATCAATTCTGGTCTATCTTCGCCACCTAGAAGCCAGGCCTGCACATCAATTCTGGTCTATCTACGCCTCCTAGCAAACCAGGCCTGCACATCAATTCTGGTCTATCTACGCCTCCTAGCAAACCAGGCCTGCACATCAATTCTGGTCTATCTACGCCTCCTAGCAAACCGGGCCTGCACCTCAATTCCTGTATGTCTACGCCACCTAGCAAACCGGGCCTGCACATCAATTCTGGTCTATCTTCGCCACCTAGCAAACCAGGCCGGCACATCAATTCTGGTATGTCTACGCCTCCTAATCTACCGCCCATTCATATCAAGTCTGGTATGTCTACGCCTCCTAGTAAACAGGGCCTGTACGTCAATTCTGGTCTAGCTTCGCCACCTAGCAAACCGGGCCTGCATATCAATTCTGGTCTATTTTTGCCTCCTAGCAAACCGGGCCTCGACATACATTCTTGGGGTGGTCTATATACACCCCATAACAAACCGGGCATGCACATCAATTCTGCTATATCTACGCCCCTTAACAAACCGGGCATGCACGTCAATTTTGGTATTTTTTACGCCCCTGACTAAACGGGCCTGTACAACAACTCTGTTCTTTCTATGCCCCATAACAAACCGGGCCTGTACATCAATTCTGGTCTTGCTACGCCCCCTAACAAACCGGGCCTACGCACCAATTCTGGTCTATGTACGACCACTAACAAACCGGGCCAACGCATCAATTCTGGTCTTTCTACGATCACTAACAAACCGGGCCTGTACAGCAATTCTGGTCTATTTATGCCCCTATCCCGGAGTGTATACACATCATCAATGATACGTAAGGCACAACGGTTGATAAAACATAACTGTTTATTACCGAAGTTGATATAAGACTTTAATTTTATGATTATAAACCTGACACTGCACTTTTGATTACAGGATGTGCAAATAAGTAACCGGTATAACTATAAGACAATTTCAGGACGTGATAATAGGTAGCGACTTCAACGCAGACTGCAACTACCTGCGCCTAAGTGACTGGAAGTTTATCTCGCTGAAAAGTGACTCCAGATTTACCTGGCCGATTGATGACGATATCGACACTACCGTTTCCCAATGCAGCTATGACAGGTAATGTGAGAGGACATAATCTTGGTATAGATCTCGGTTCTCACAAACAATAGCAGAAAAATTAGGAATATATGCCGACCTTCCTACTATAATTCTTTCGTAGATGTTCGTGGAAACAAACACTGAATTTTGGGGAGCCTTATGTTTTTTTTGTGTGTGTTTTGTTCCGTTTAAATATACAAAATGCTGATAATACATCTTATTTACGCGCGTACAAATAATTTGTGTTTAACTGCATAGTTTCTTCGTTCGAGTGTAACCTTTTAAAATGTAATGCACCAGTCAATTGTAACCACGGCCCCCCTCCCCAGGTACGGCGGTCCGCGGAAATGGGCCGTCTTTTTACCTCCCAGCCGGCCCCGCAGTGCCGGGTGAATGCCGTGGTTTTGTCCTCGCGCAAAATATAGCGGGGAATGGGCCTTACCTAGGGTCCCTTTGGTG
Source organism: Mya arenaria (assembly GCF_026914265.1). Lineage (NCBI taxonomy): Eukaryota > Metazoa > Mollusca > Bivalvia > Myida > Myidae > Mya > Mya arenaria. The sequence goes on from NC_069126.1 coordinate 80,633,139, forward strand.
CAGGGGCATTTGGCGGGGATTTTACCATAAGTTCGTACCCGCAATGCGGGTGGCTGGACCGAAAGTCAAAGTCCCCGCTATTCCCCGGACCTGGGGAGGCCGTGGTAACTATTGACTGGTGCATAACAATGTTACTTTCGACAAAATCTAGTACATGTAGTTCATTTATTTATTTTCATACTGTTTGCGAAAGGATAGTGATAGCAGGGAACATCATGGAAGATTCTGTTGTTCCGGGAAGTAGTCATGCTTTGATGAGGACATGCAGTTCAACAAAACAATGGTAGGACATATTCCTTACAAGGAATTTTATTCTGTCATTGTTAAATGTAAGTATCCTTACCTCGTTCGTAACTTATATGTTTCTGTAAATTTTAGAAGCTCTTATTAAAAGTATAATTAAAAGATAATTATGTCAATAATCAATTTAATCGGATAACACCTCCATTAAATGTGTTTTTCATTCAGGCATTGGCAGTCAGTTACCACTACACCAATTTAAGGAATCTAACCGTCTGTGATAGCTCCATTGATCATAATGTTTCATTCCCACGCCTGGAGACCCGATGTACTTTCTGTATTATTGAAAAGGGTATTACATGAGAATTACTAAGATATAAAATAAAAATGAAATACATTACGGAAAAACGTTTATTTTTGCTCTTTTTTTCAACTTAAATCGGAGGTGAATTACTGATGCTTTATGTTTCAAGGTCAAAAAAGTGAGCGCACTTTTTTATCGAATATCCTTTTGATGTTTTACATCCGTAAAAGTCTGACAGAGTTGTGACCCTTCAAAAGTTGGCTAGTATATATATTTAACATATTTAGATGAAATTTCAAACCTTTTTTACAAATTTGCAAAATAATGTCTTATCACGAAGGAAATTCCTTTAAAATTTGCAATTGCTTAAAAATGAAAATTAAAAAAAAGTTAATGTTATTTGTTTGGAAAGCTAAACCTTTGAATCTAATTCAAAACTATTGAAAAATAAAGGAGAAAATGTGAAACACCTTTGTTCTCCATTTTTGAAACATTAAGTAGATCAATAGCTATCATATTATCAGTAACAACAACACATATATTTTCTCAGATTTTATTACCAGCATTAAAATCTTTATTTTTTAAAACAAAACTAATTAAGACTGTGTTCATAACTTAGATCTTAAGTATTTCTGGTATGCTTTTCAAGATGATATTGAATAAGAAATGCGATCAACGCATGTTTAATATTTGAAAAGATTTTTAAATAAATAATTTTATTTTATTTTAGTTTGTTTTTTCCTTGTCTGCTAGTAAATGTTAGTATTATATCTGTTTTCCTGATGGGAACGCGTTGGCCAGAATTTTGTACTGATTGTAATTTATCTTTTAATAAAATATTTCTAATTAACAAAACATCATCAGATGATCTAAAAGTGTTTGTACCAGTAAACTAATTGTATATATTCCATAAAATCAACACCAAAAGTAACTTATAACAATCATGGCCTTATTAACTTCGCTTTACACTTTTAAACATTCTTTTCATGTCAATATATCACTGCTGAATTCATTTTCTTCCTCAAAGATCTAATGCTATGACAAAAACAATAACACACATATGGACGGATAAACTGAACTAATCCAACTTTTTTAACATTCGGAACTCCTCAGCCATTTTTATCGAAAACAACCTCGGATGTATGCCGGTACATCAGTTGAAGTAGTTCGTAATTTTTTGAATTATATCATTAATCAAATGCAGTGTTTCAGAGCTGTATTTATTGATCAAAGTTTAAATTGATTGCCAATGATGTGTATTATTGCAAACATAATTAAAATTCCCAAGAATTCAGTCATAAAGTTTAACTTCTAACAGAAATTACTACGCGATCTACTTGCAGCGGACTTAAACGTACCTATTTTTGAGTATGTAAACCGTCCAAATACATCCGAGATTGTTTTCGATATAAAATGGCCGAGGAGTTCCGAATGACATTTTAAATAAAAAAACAATCTAAACAAAATGGCACAACATTGAAACGATTATCACAGTCTCTTTGTGTGGTCACTGAGTAGTCAGCACATCAGTATCGCCTTCTGCCGGCCCTGAAGCCGGGGATACTTCCGGGAGCTACTTGGTTCTTGCGGAGTACCTTTCCGCTACTAGGTCGTTCTTTTGCTTTGCCATCTTTGCCACCGGAGCATAGCACGATAATCGCACCAATGATCAGCAAGATCTGATGGTTTAGAACATAACATGAATACATATTATCAATAAATAAATTAAAAAACGAAAATTACAATATTTTGTTCCAATAAGCGAACATAATATAATTTGTGCTTAAGAATAAAATATACGTGCTGTCTATGGCCAAATTCTTGAACCGTATGAAAGAGGCATCTTTAAAACTTTTAAAATGGGTCACATTTTGCTACGTTGTTCCATTAAATTACACTTAAATTTCAAAGTTTCGACTGTGGATGCTTCTGCTATAGCCTCAGAGTTTCAAAAGAAAACTTTAGTCGTTTGATAGGCTTACTGATCAGAGACACTGAACGTAAGGCGTGTGTTTCAAAAGAAAACTTTAGTTGTTTGACAAGATTACTGACCAGAGACACTGAACGTGAGGCGTGTGTTTCAAAAGAAAACTTTAGTTGTTTGATAGGCTTACTGACCAGAGACACTGAATGTGAGGCGTGTGTTTCAAAAGAAAACTTTAGTCGTTTGATAGGCTTACTGATCAGAGACAATGAACGTAAGGCGTGTGTTTCAAAAGAAAACTTTAGTTGTTTGATAGGCCTACTGACCAGAGACACTGAACTTGAGGCGTGTGTTTCAAAAGAAAACTTTAGTTGTTTTATAGGCTTACTGACCAGAGACACTGAATGTGAGGCGTGTGTTTCAAAAGAAAACTTTAGTTGTTTGATAGGCTTACTGACCAGAGACACTGAACGTGAGGCGTGTGTTTCAAAAGTAAACTGTAGTTGTATGACAAGATTACTGACCAGAGACACTGAACGTGAGGCGTGTGTTTCAATAGAAAACTTCAGTCGCATGACAGGCTCACTGACCAGAGACACTGAACGTGAGGCGTGTGTTTCAAGTCATATGACAGGCTTACTGGCCAGAGTAACTGAACGTAAGGCGTGTGTTTCAAGTCATATGACAGGCTTACTGGCCAGAGTAACTGAAACTGAGGCGTGTGTTTCAAGTTATATGACAGGCTTACTGGCCAGAGTAACTGAACGTGAGGCGTGTGTTTCAATAGAAAACTTCAGTCATATGACAGGCTCACTGACCAGAGACACTGAACGTGAGGCGTGTGTTTCAATAAAAAACTTCAGTCATATGACAGGCTCACTGACCAGAGACACTGAACGTAAGGCGTGTGTTTAAAGTCATATGACAGGCTTACTGGCCAGAGTAACTGAACGTGAGGCGTGTGTTTCAAGTCATATGACAGGCTTACTGGCCAGCGTAACTGAACGTTCAAAAGAAAAATTCAGTCGTATGACAGACTTACTGACCGGAGGCACTGCACGTGAGGCGTGGGTTTCAAAAGAAATATTCAGTCCTATGACAGGCTAACTGTCCAGAGAAACAGAACTAGAGGCGTGAGTTTCAAAAGAAATATTCAGTCGTATGACAGGCTACCTGACCGGAGGCCTTGAACGTGAGGCGTTAGTTTCAAAAGAAAACTTCAGTCGTATGACAGACTTACTGACCAGAAGCACTGAACGTGAGGCGTGTGTTTCAAAAGAAAACTTTAGTCGTATGACAGCCTTACTGATCAGACTGAACGTGAGGTGTGAGTTTCAAAAGAAAACTTAAGTTTTATGACAGGCTTACTGACCAGACACACTGAATAACAGGCGCAAAACGTACATTTAAAAAAGACAGACCACACATTCATCAAACTATCTTTATCAATAATGAATCAAAAGCTCCACTACATAAAAATACCTTAAGCGCGCATACTCAAAGATAACATTAAATATGTTCAAAACATACTTTTCAGATCTAGATAAGCATAATATTGAATACCACCCCAGTCTGGCTAGCTCCTACCTGTAGTAGTCCAATTCCACCGAGGATTGCTGCAGCATAGATGGCATTTCCGAGAGTATCTTCCCAAGCCTTCTGATAACAACCCTGGAATTAGTTTCAAAAATAACAGTTTAACATAAAGTAAAATCTCGTTTTGTCGAAGTAATTTGGACTTCGGGAAATCCTTCGAGATAAATAACATTCAATATAGCCAATATACAAAACATGTCTAACTAAAAAAAGATATAGAAAAGAGTTCGACAAAACCAGAACAGCTAGATAACAGAGCTCGACACTGCGAGTTTCGACTGTATCTTACATCTGCGGGTATATATACTTATATTGTTACCTAAATTTAAAAAGTGACAAATTGCGGAATTAACACTCACGAAACGATAACGTGGTATTAAAATGTTGGAAAATATAAGTTGTACTTGTGAATGCTTATGCAACATATCGGCGCAACTGCATATCTACAATTTAAACAAGGCTTTTTTTTATTATCCGGCATAATTTGGTAAACGTCAACTAATTATCATCGTCTGGCTTCACTCCCATGAAATTTACACAGAGACGTAGAATGTAGTGGTTGCAAAAAAAGTGCCAAGTGGTATCGAATACGATTGGGCTGTATAAACATTGTTTTCCAAGAAATTATTTACATAGTGGGTACTAGTGAAGATGTAAATTCCAGTGACTTTAAAGATGACGATGACTAAGAGGGGCTTTATAGTATGATTGGCATCGTACTTGAAGACAGATCTGATACAAGCTAGAGCAGGGTGTTGTGATTTTGTGAGCATATCGGATTGGAAGTGTTACGAGAATAAAATGAGATTACTTGACTTCATTGATTGCATGATGTTCTGTTTTTGAAATTGTTACTATTTTGTAAAAGCTTATACACCTGTAGACATATTTTTGTACGTAATTTATGCCTATGTTAAGATGTGTCAGTTAATCATTTTGTCACGTATATGACATACTGTTAATAAAATGTTTATTGTAATGTAAGAGAACTACTTGTAAAGGAAACTGTGAGTTTCAATGGTGCTCTTTATCTACAGCACATGTCTTGTCTGTGTTTCTTCACATTAATTGCAAAATAATAATAATAAAGTTATGTTGCTTGGATATGTTTTTTTCTTGTTACCAATGGTTACGTAAACTACATCTTACATATACAATATTATATCCGTTATAGATAGAAATTGATAGTTCTAGTCCATTACGTAAACCATTTAGGCGTGTTGTGTTATATAGTCAAAACTGAAGAAACGAATTTTATATGCGGATTGTTTTTAACGTATTTCTTTTGCTTATTTCATGCATAAACTTGCATAAAAGAATGTATTTGTGATGAGGAAATCTATCTTACTCTGCCATGGGAGATACTTATAGTCTTACCTCTGACAGGTAGTTTTCCGTTGCCAGAAGAGGTATCTGTGCGCATGATAGGTCCTCGGAACTTGGTAGTGTTTTGCAACAGGAGACGGGGGTAGCCACTGTCTTTGTGACACCATTTGTTGTTTCTGTGTGAGCCCATTTTTCAGTGTTGTCGAAGTCTGTGTACGCATCCACGCCACAACAACCGTACTATAAAAAGGCAAACTTAAACATATAGGCACTAGATGGCACTAGGTGTTCAAAACTTAAACATCATTTTGCACAAGAAAGAAATGCAACACTTTTCTTTTAGTGAATGTTTTGTTAAGTTATAGTTAGATGACATGAAGTAAAAAAGTATTATTAAGAATGGGTGGAGTGAGCTTAGCAAACAAGCCCTTCTTAATTTTTATTTAGATTTTACTCAAGCAATCTGAATTAGAATACTTCGTTTGCTGACACATTTTCAACGCAAAAATTGACGCAGTGAGTGAGTACCGGATGAATTGCAGTTCCTTCCAACATCCGCGAAAGTTGAAATTCCTAATTATAGAGCCTAGAACTTGAACTTAATGACTGCCAATCTGCAATTTTATTGGCTGAAAATGTACGTTGTATTCTAAAGGTTAATAGAGGGCCGATAAATCGGAATATTGTAAAAGCTAAGTACGTTGCTAACTGGATCGTTGTTACTATAAAATCTTTAATACTCAAGAGTGTAATAGACACATGTGATCTGCGGTACTTTAAACAAATATGGAGACAACTGATTCAGCTGTGTTTGTTTCATCACATCAAAAGATATTTCACCTTTAAAAGTTAACAACGATGTCTTAAATAACGATGTTAACATAATTAAGTTCTGGATAAGTTATCATGGTTAGTCGACAGTATCAGAATTCTTTACCTTTAATTACGCTTCAAGAAGATCGCGTAATAAATTCAACTAAGGAGTTCACTCTTAAGAATCTTAATGATTTATGCAATAATACACTTCACTGGAAATCAAAGCTCTGAACAATCGGCCCAATATTTTTAATCACTACAATAAGATTTGTTTCATCATAACTATGCTGATATTGAATTGTCCTTGTGGGAAATATTGTAGTACCGGAAACAGATATTGGTGATGAGGTCATTCAGGCACGAACTATTTGACAATGTATGTCTGTGAGACGCGTGTTTGATCAAACGTTTCTTAAAACGAAATTTGGCTAAACTTTTCTTTAGTTTAACATTTGCAAAATTGGTTTCCATCAGTGTGCTTAGAGATTTTCACAAATGTGTTTAAGTACCACAATTTAGATGTTTTTTCACAAAATATCATAGAAGTAGGTATTTTTCAGTTGGCATTTATCTTGGTACGCCCTTTAAATTATGGTATCACAGTCGTCATACATGCCCTCATATTTTGCAAAAAATGTTATCATATGGTTTACATTTAGTTAATAGTTATTTTATTCGCTCGATTTTTCATACAGCTGAAAGCTGCTATGAGTAACTATCGACTCCTTTTCCTGTGTACATGTCGGTACAATTTGGAGTCCTTTTGGAGAGGCCCTGAGACCTTTCCTCTGGTGGAGCCCTTGGGTGAACGTGTGTATTCCTGCTTACCTTAATCATGAGGATGTTCCAGGAGACGGACGAGATATCACTGGCACCGAGACCGCGATAGTCTGTCTTGATGTTGTCCTTGAGTTTGGTCTTAATCTTGTCAGCAAACTGAAAAATCATAGAGGGCAAGTGCTTGTTTAAATGTACTGATCGCAATATATTTTTTCAAAGTGAGCTCTAAAAGCCATATTTAACGAGCAGCATAAGCGTAACTTAAAGTGACACTCTTATTCAAAATCAATACATACACATGTATAACAAACATTAAATTTGACTGATAAACCTTCATCTACTTACTAAATAATGCTTTCATGGAAAACATTAATTTCTGATATCAAGATTGAAATCGTGTATTTAATAGCAGAAAGCGCAAAAATATTAAATGATTGGTGAATGCTAAAGTATTTACTGTGGTCAACGATAGTCTCATAAGGTAGAAATACCGTGTTTTCTGCACCTTTCTTTCAAATTAAACTTGGTATCCTTCATAAGAACCATTGTTTTCGACATTTATTCGTCCTTCTTAGTATATTAAAACGGTATTATTTATTGTGGTAAATCTCATCAGGGAGGAAGAGTGCATCTTTAAATATATTGCGATCTAACTCTTACACTGATAAAAACCTTTTTTTGTAACTAAAAGGGATTTAAAATTTAAAATTATTTTTCCAAAAAGTACGTCAAACTGTTAGCGAATGTAACGTTTAGTGCCCGCGCTTCTGACCAAAGTTCAATTGCCGGCGGTTGGTTTATAGTGACGACCAAGTCGGACAAGTGGGTTTCTTTCTGGGTACTCCGTTTCCCAACAACAAAAACATCATCACAAAACATCATGCAAACAAGATTGATAAAGTTATTGTCGCCATAACTAAATTCACAATCGTCGTAAAAAAAATATTATAATTTAATACAGCATTGTCATAATCAGAGAAGTGCATTAGTGATTTGATTGCTTGCTAAACATTGGTATAGTGTTTCAAGTTACAAAACCAAATCTGAACGTATCACATATAAGTAGTGATATGTCTTGCATAAAGTTCTTTTCGATGCAGTAAGTAGGCACGTAGAAATACGGATGAAAGATGCGCTAGAAGCATCATTGTCACTGTGTACGTAGGTAAAGGTGCAAAGCAGAGGGCAGGTTGTGGGTATACTCTTTACGTTTTATACATTTGAAAGACGAGAGGCTTTGTTGCGTAAGCTAAAATAAACTTCAGTTCTGTTCCTTTCCTTTCATAACAAACTTTTCAACATGATGATATATGCCAAGATGATAATGATTACAGGATCTACATTTGTTCTAATGTTTCAGAATACAGTAACTATTTATACTGGTCAATGGAATGATAGTTTTAGATCCTGTCTTACCGTATCATCAGTGTAGAGGAGAATCACACAGACAACTTCCGCAATTGCGATGGCTAGGCAGATAACCACATACTGAAAAAAAAAATTATATTTCAATGGATAGAATGATGACAGTTTGCAGATAAACGAAGCAGACAGTCCCATCTAAGGCGCTTTGCATGAACGGCGAATCACACGGACAACTTTAGCAATGGGTAATGCTAAGCAGATTGCGACATACTGTAAAAAGAAACTTTCAACGGATCGTATGGGGATGGTTTGCAGATAAACAAAGCAGACAGTCCCAGCTAAGGCGCCTTGCATGACTAAACTGCGAATCACACAGACTACTTCCGCATTGATATGGCTAAGCAGATGACAACATATTGAAAACAGATGAATAGCAATTGAATTTCATTCCTCCAAGGAAAAGAGAAATGATGAACGGAGCAGACAGTCCCAGCCGTGCCCGTCTAAACGGCGAATCATACAGACAACTTCCTCAAATGTATGACTATGTAGATCACGTACTGTAAAAAGAAATTGAAATTAACTCTTTCAATGGACCGAATGGGGATAGTTTGCAGATAAATGGAGCGGGCAGTCCCATCCAAGGCACTTTGCATAACCAAACATGCGAATAACACAGAAAACTTCCGCTATTGATATGGCTAGGTAGATGAACACATTCTGAAAATAGTAAAAAACCAATTGTAAATCAGAAAAAAAGGAATATGGTTTGCAGATAAAAAGAGCAGACAGTCCCATCGAAGTCTCCTTGCACGACTATACGGCATAAAGCACAGACTAATTCCTCAATTAATAAGGCAGATGATCACATTCTACTGAAAACAGAAGAAAGGCAATTTAAATTCGCTCAACCAATTCATTGAACTAATATAGCTTGCAAATACACGGAGCAGACCGTCCCATTGATAGTTCCATGCACTACTTAATGGCCATACCACAGAGGTGACACTTCAAATATTTGACACCAATTATACTGCTACTACTTATATTCGAACTTGGGTTCTGAAACAAGCCTATTATATACTATAATTTTCACTATAACGTTGTGGGTATAATTTGAGACACTTATGGATATATTTGACAAGTGGGGTCGTTACGAGCAAAAACAATACTTAACATTACGCAAAAAAAATGTATGTCTATAAGGCCGTATAAGAAGATTTAGTTTCTAAATCTCCATACCTGATCTTGCAATGAAAACAATTACATGTATTGCCATTAGTTTGGCAAGGCCACAAGTTTGTTTAATCTCTAGCATGCCAACAATTATAAGGTATCCTGGTATGCAAGAATAAATAAGACCTAGAGCACGGTGTCAAATTAGCGACAGGAAGGCTTTTAAATAATGACAATAATTGTATCGATACAGGTACACGCGTCAAAGACATTTGGAACTATAGACGATATGTAATTAGTAAAACCTTATCTATTCTAAACAAAATCGCTGCAAGTTTGTCTTTTGCACAGGGGACAAAAGAAAACTCATGTGTTCCTTTGTAAGTATTTTCTAGGATTAATCACATTTCCGATTAGTTTTACTCTCTAGTAATTTGTATCTATAAAAAAGATAATATACATATGCAATGTTGTTGATAGGTTGTTGTTGCTAGCTAGTTTATTTTATTCCTCAAACAGGTAGAGGTCATTTTAGTTCTTTCGCAAGTTTTTTCATCATGATAGATCTTTTGTTCTATGAATTTTGGGTCTATCATGGTATTTTAGAGGTCAAGAAATTGGCCCGTTTATTCTGTTGTAAAACGCTTCAGTAAAATTGAAGAGAAATAAAATGGTAATTAATACATAATGATACAAGTGAGGCCTGTTTTTGTTCAAGATTTGTTTTTTAAAGAGACGTCAATTAGGAAAGAGTTTCAAATATTGAAGCAAATTCCGATATGAATTCGTACTTTGTAAAATATATTATATAAGACTTGGTTGGCAAAGGCGGAAAGTATTCATGACTTAGTTGAAACCACAAGTGATGTATAATGTATTATATAATATTTGGTAGGTATACGTGTTAGGTTGAGTATCCATGAACTAAATGAAGCCACCAGTGATGTATACTACAGTATATAAGACTTGGTTGGTACAGGTGTAAGGTGAAGTATTCATGAACTTTTTGAAACCAGCAGTGATCTCCTCTTAAACTGACAGAGCAAAAATGATAGCCCAAACATTTATGTATACAGATATGTTAATACAATGTACATGTGTAGTTTGTCTACGTTGTTTGTTTTTACACGGTGTGTATCTCTCGTTAAGTATATGTTTGGCCTTAGCACTGTGCCTCTTATCAGTGTCTTCGTTGGCTTATGGATACTGGGCCCATATTCACTAGCGTCCCGGAGGGCGTTTCAATAAAAAAAAATAGTCGTAACTTCAGCTTAGTTACAAATGGCAAAACATTGATTGCTTTATTTCCTCAATTCTGTGTCCATTTTTATACTGGCTTAAGCTCAATTAACACAAATATGTAGAAAAATAGCGATAATATGACACTAAGATCATTTCAGTTTAAGACCTAAATGGACTAAGACCTTAAATGAAACGCAAAAACAGAAGCAGACACCTTTAAACATAATATTTGAAAAGAAATGTCAAGAAGAAGAAGAAGAAGAAGAAGAAGAAGAAGAAGAAGAAGAAGAAAAAGAAGTAGAAGAAGAAGAAGAAGAAAACGAAGAAGAAGAAAAAGAAGAAGAAGAAGAAGAAGAAGAAGAAGAAGAAGAAGAAGAAGAAGAAGAAGAAGAAAAAGAAGAAGAAGAATATATACAAACAAGAAGATAACATTAGAACCTGTGATCAACAACAACATATTTTCAGGACATTTCACTTACCATCACAAGGAGGCACTTGATCTGACAGCAAGCCCCAAGAACTCCAAGCAAAGATATGATCCCGAAGAACAGCCCGATGCAGATAAGCACGATTGACAGGGTGAGCAAGAGCTCGTTCATGTCCAGATCCACGTCCGTGCTGTTACCAATCCCTGGGAAACAATAATGAACATTAAAAACAGCATTATGTTTCATTGAAAGGCATAAAAAAGGGAGTGTGCGCATGGAAGAAGTTCCGCTTGACTCATCTGGCGTGGAGGTGCCAGATCGGACTTTCCTGAATTAATCAACTACCGATCCATGGGAATTGATATTAGTGAAGCCAGTACAGTATAGTACAATTATAAACTTAATACGTTTTTAATGCTTCAAATACTTCGGAGATAAAAATGAATTCCGCATGGTAAACTAATGAAATAGGTATGGCGAACACATTTTAAGCAAAATAACTTGCCGCATAGACTATCAGGCAAATATCGACGAAAGCTGTTTGAAATATACTGTCAATTTTATGACGAATTAATATTTACATTGTTAATACAAATATTTGTACCTAATATAAGTACGTACCTGTATCTTCCAGAGCCTTTTTGAGCGCCTCTTCGGCTGACTGAACATAGTCGTCTGTGTACTTCTTACCGAATCGGAGGAACATTCCAGCGCCAAATAGGACAACCCCAATAAACTGCCGAGGTAAAAGATATACATTTATCACAGCGGGCGATGGATTCTGGCATGATAAGCATAACGGGATACTTGAAGAACATGTATTATATGCTTCTCGGCGGTGTATAGAGATATATCAGTGAAATAAATGGAATTTCACTGTTTCGAACAGTGAAAATCTCAATTAGAAGTTTTCACTGTTTTGTAATTTTAACCGGGAAGTTCGTATACCATTCGGTACGCTTTTCGGATAAACTAAACTACATTTCATTTAATATCCATTTTAGACATATAATAAAAACAAAAAGGGTCTGTCACACCTAGCCGATTTGGCTCGCCGGAGCTTAACTGAGCATAACATTTGGCGATTTTCGGGAATCGGTATTAGTACGACAGCACAACGGCATCACATCGTTAAGCACAGTATAGTATCATATCATACAGAACGGTATCGCATCATAAAAAACGGTTTCACTTCGTGAAGAACGCTCTCACATCATAAAGAACGGTTTCACATCGTAAAGAACGGTAACACATCGCGAACAACGATATCACATCGCGAAAAAACGGTATCACATCGTGAACAACAGTATTACGTCGACAGGAGATTGTGAGAACATCGACCGGAAACGGTAAGTTTTGAACGTGCTAAAAAATCTTCCATTGATCTGCATGCGCGAGCAACGGGACTGCAACGGCAGTGCTCCGGTATGATTTGGTAAATTTCGGTAGAGCACCGGTAGCGCCCCGTAATGGATCGGCGGCTCTCCGAGCAACGAGACCGTAACGGCAGTACTCCGATAAGGTTTCGTAAATGTCGGTATAGCACCGGTAGCGCCCCGTAATGGATCGGCGGCTCTCCGAGCAACGGGACTGCAACGGCAGTACTCCGGTATGGTTTCGTAAATGTCGGTAGAGCACCGGTAGCGCCCCGTAATGGATCGGCGGCTCTTCGAGCAACGAGACCATAACGGAAGTACTCTGGTAAGGTTTCGTAAATGTCGGTAGAGCACCGGTAGCGCCCACTAATGGATCGGCGGCTCTCCGAGCAACGAAACCGTAACGGAAGTACTCCGGTAAGGTTTCTGAATGTCGGTAGAGCACCGGTAGCGCCCCGTAATGGCTCGGCGGCTCTCCGAGCAACGAGACCGTAACGGAAGTACTCCGGTAAGGTTTCGTTAATGTCGGTAGAGCACCGGTAGCGCCCCGTAATGGATCGGCGGCTCTCCGAGCAACGAGACCGTAACGGAAGTACTCTGGTAAGGTTTCGTAAATGTCGGTAGAGCACCGGTAGCGCCCCGTAATGGATCGGCGGCTCTCCGAGCAACGAGACCGTAACGGCAGTACTCCGATAAGGTTTCGTAAATGTCGGTATAGCACCGGTAGCGCCCCGTAATGGATCGGCGGCTCTCCGAGCAACGGGACTGCAACGGCAGTACTCCGGTATGGTTTCGTAAATGTCGGTAGAGCACCGGTAGCGCCCCGTAATGGATCGGCGGCTCTTCGAGCAACGAGACCATAACGGAAGTACTCTGGTAAGGTTTCGTAAATGTCGGTAGAGCACCGGTAGCGCCCCCTAATGGATCGGCGGCTCTCCGAGCAACGAGACCGTAACGGAAGTACTCCGGTAAGGTTTCTGAATGTCGGTAGAGCACCGGTAGCGCCCCGTAATGGCTCGGCGGCTCTCCGAGCAACGAGACCGTAACGGAAGTACTCCGGTAAGGTTTCGTTAATGTCGGTAGAGCACCGGTAGCGCCCCCTAATGGATCGGCGGCTCTCCGAGCAACGAGACCGTAACGGAAGTACTCTGGTAAGGTTTCGCAAATGTCGGTAGAGCACCGGTAGCGCCCCGTAATGGATCGGCGGCTCTCCGAGCAACGAGACCGTAACGGAAGTACTCCGGTAAGGTTTCGTTAATGTCGGTAGAGCACCGGTAGCGCCCCGTAATGGATCGGCGGCTCTCCGAGCAACGAGACCGTAACGGAAGTACTCCGGTAAGGTTTCGTTAATGTCGGTAGAGCACCGGTAGCGCCCCGTAATGGATCGGCGGCTCTCCGAGCAACGGGACACCAACGGCATTACTCCGTTAAGGTTTCGTTAATGTCGGTTGAGCACGGGTAGTGCCCCGTAATGGATCGGCGGCTCTCCTGTTTGGCTTAAATTGATGTGTACCGTACTGGTACAAATGTGATATTGTTGTCCTGCCTATGTACTAATGATGTACTACCGTTCATTATAGTTGGGGGAATAATTCAAAATTAATTTGACAAAATAAAATTAAAAGTAAATATCTGATATGTATCAAATGTTTGCTAGTGAATAATAACCCTGTAGGGAAACTATTTCTCTACAATAGCAATGTTTGAAATCTACATTGTTTTCAATAACAAACCAGATTTCGCCATATTGATTTATTTTTGTTTGGGACTCGCTCATTATTATTATTATTATTATTATTATTATTATTATTAAAATGCACGTTTTCGTATGGCGAAATAATGAATGACAATTGATTAGGATTGTAAAAAATAATATACTGACTGCTAGAACCCTTTGAAGGCCGCGATTTTGAATAGCGCAAGTAACGCTTTTTAAGAAAATGCTTAAAGGTTAAGTTATCCTGATGTTTTAAGATGAGTCCTTGTGGGCGTTGGTTTTGTTGTCAGTTTTCTATGTTTTCTTGTCTGTTCCGGTGTGGTCTCGGGCCCCACTAAAACCATTTTTTTTATTATTTGTAAGACGGTTTTTGTCTGCAATATCGGTATCAAAGAGTAAAATAGTTATTCTATGGGTGTTTTCAGATGCAATACCGTGGACATTATTTGATGCTAAAGAATGAGCGAGTTCTTTTAAAGCTGCGCTCTCACAGATTGAACGTTTTGACAACTTTTTTATTTTTGTCTTGGAACGAGCCAATTTATTCGAAAATGTCATTAATTTTCAAACATAAATATGAAAATCTGCGATCTAATATTTTGTCAGCAGTCATATATCAATGGTTTGCAGATATTTACGCAAAAAAATGGTTCATTCCAAGATAAAAAATAAAAAACGGTAAATCTGTGAGAATGCACCTTTAAGATAAATACAATTTACAGTAATTTGAAATTTTGATTTTGAAAACTACTCGTATTTGAACGACAAATCTCATGAACGGTGTGAAGCCATGCGTGTTATTATTCCCTATAAACTTCCGTCATGTTTATGTAAAATAGAACTGCTTCCTTCATCTATTGCTAATAAAAGTGTATATTCAAATTTTGCATTTCGTTTCAAATTTAATCATGCCAGGAATATTGAGCAATGACATGGAACATGCTTTGATGATATTTAAAGCTGCACTGATTTACCGTTTTTGCAACTTATTATTTTTTATTTTCTGTTTTGGAATGACCAACTTTTTGAGTAAATATCTGCAATAATGAAACCAATGATAATGGACTGGCCCTAATTTCTCGAAAGTTCTTAATTCCCTTATAACAGGATTAAGCTAATCTCATTATTTTTGGTTTTTAATAAATTGCCTTATATTAACTTCTTTAAGAGTTTTTTATACTTAAGATAGAAATTATCTTTATGAAAATCACAATTAACCATTTTACAATTATAAAAAATCAATTTAAGTATGTTTTTGGGGTAATTGAAATTAGCTACTTAAGCCTGTTAAGCTTAAGAAGTTTCGAGAAATTGGGGCCTGGTGAAAAAAGATCAGATCGCAGATTTACATATTTCCATTTGAAAATAAATGTTTTATGGCTAAAAGCATTACTATGGTTTAAGAAAAATGCCTAAAACATCTTTTTTTAACTTAAATATAAAACTCTGCGATCTATGTTGTAGTCAGCAGTCTTATATAACTTGTTTACATGCATTTTCGCTTAAATTGGCTCGTTCCAAGACAAAAAATAAAAAAGTTGTCAAAACGTTTAATCTTCGTGAGTGCAGCTTTAAAATCAAATCTCATCATTACAAATCGCTGTGATACACACTTCAATGTATATTGCTATTTTTTGTCCGATCTTTTCATTAGAGATTTATATATTTCTTTTTGTAGCCCGATAATAGGGTTTCCATCAATATATATTGCTATTTTTTGTCCGACCTTTTCATTAGAGATTTATATGTTTCTTTTTGTTGCCCGATAATAGGGTTTCCATTAATATATATTGCTATTTTTTGTCCGACCTTTTCATTAGAGATTTATATGTTGCTTTTTGTCGCCCGATAATAGGGTTTCCATTAATATATATTGCTATTTTTTGTCCGACCTTTTTATTAGAGATTCATATGTTTCTTTTTGTCGCCCGATAATAGGGTTTCCATCAATATATATTGCTATTTTTTGTCCGACCTTTTCATTAGAGATTTATATGTTTCTTTTTGTCGCCCGATAATAGGGTTTCCATCAATATATATTGCTATTTTTTGTCCGACCTTTTCATTAGAGATTTATATGTTTCTTTTTGTCACCCGATAATAGGGTTTCCATCAATATATATTGCTATTTTTGTCCGACCTTTTCATTAGAGATTTATATGTTTCTTTTTGTTGCCCGATAATAGGGTTTCCATCAATATATATTGCTATTTTTTGTCCGACCTTTTCATTAGAGATTTATATGTGATTTATATGTTCCTTATTGTCGCCCTTGTATAGGGTTTCCATCAATATATATTGCCCATTGTTGTATTTCAAAGGGTGTCTATCAATAGAGTTTAGATTACCAATTGTTGTTCGTTCATTGGGTGTGTATCAAGAGTGGCTTGATGACAAAGGCTCATTAAAGTCATAATAAATCAGTTCAACTGCCCAAAATTATATTTTACACACACTTGAACATGTCTATCATTAATATAATACATTGCCTTAAACATAAAATGAGATTTGACAAAATTCAAAAGGAGCCTTTACTGTAATAAGAAACAGTATAGGGTACTTTTGAATTTTGTCAAATGATATACATGTTCAAGTATGTGTAAAATATAATTTTGGCTTGTTAAACTGATTTTTATGACATTAATGAGCCTTTGTCATCCAGCCACTGTGTGTGTATCAATATCAGATAGCATATTATTCATTGGTGTCCACGTATCAAGTGTCTATCAATATATACTACCCACGGAAGAACGTTCATACTGTGTATATCAATATATAACAGCCATTGTTGTCCGCTCAAAGCAGCATCTATCAAAATATGTTTTGCTTTTGTTGTCTTCGAGTGAAAATAATATTTACTTTTATCTGGAGTAAAATTAACTTTGATCAAAGACCGTTATTCAACAAAGTTCTTTTCTTTTCTTTTATTCCAAATATTAGTTTAATTGGCGTTAATTAAGAATCATAACTTTTCAAGTTATTTGGTTGACGTCATTTCAAAACATTTTATCACAGCATAATAATCGCTGCGTTACTGAAATGCTCGCTTATATTTTTGACTTTATTTTTGTTATACATGGACCAAGGTCTATAAGAGATTAGATAGTTCAAATGAAGTGAAAATAAAAGCAGTGAAAATAGCATGGCTTTTCATAAAAAGCATAAAAGAAAAGTAAATTAACAAAAACAAGTGAGTCTTGGAGAGCTGCGAAAAACATTCTTTGATTTGACATCTCTAACGTATTCTGTTTTTTTTTATAACCAATGAAGAATCAATAGTATTAATCTTCGTTTCACTACAAAACTTATTATTTTTTTAAAAAGAAAATCAGATTTCATATTTGTACTGAAACTCACCAGAAAGAATATATTCACAGAAACAACTAGAATTCGTCCACAAGTTTTTAACGCCCCCATGTTCAAACAGGTTGTTTTTTTACTTCCCCTGTATGTAAAATTCCTTTCCTTTAATATATTTATTGTGTATTTCAAAACGACGTGTTAAATATAATGAGCTTTATTTCATATCCTTTAAAATCACAGTTTCACATGTATTTACGAAAGTTCTACTCCCGGAAGACGCGTGTTAAGTGTAACTTCAGACAGTTTCCAATATTTTAAACAAATCAAAGTTTAAATCGAGAAATTTTGTGAAACATTGAACAGTTGAAATTTATGAAGCGATGAATGCCCATGGGGAATCATATTTCCTCAATTAGCATTTTCACCTTGGTTCAATTTGGTTTAAAGGGACTTGACACCAGATGATACCATTGCAATAAAAAGGAAAATTGTCCAAAACTTTAATAAAATTTATTTCGCTGTGTACAACACATTGAATCTTACCATTGCAAGAATAAAGATAATTGTCGAAAAGTTACACAAATTTGATATAGTTTTGTATAACGCATTGAATCTTACTTATTGATGAATCACATCGCTGACGACACATCTTTCGCATTTTTTACGAGTTTTTTTCCAAATCGAAATTTACTGGGTTTGTCTACCACGTAAATATCAATAATTATAAATATAGCGTCGGTATATGATTTTTTTAAATAATAGCGTGACTTTCGCATGCTTAATATACACACTATAAACTTGGGAACCATTATGCGCTATTTTTAATAGGTAATTTTTAACTCAGCTGAGACAGCGACAAAATTTTATATTAATCATGTATATTATCGGCCTCATACTAGCTCGTATTGATAATTCTTGGCTTTTTTTAGCTAATACTGTATTTGCCGATTTGAGAACATCTGTGTCTAGTCC
Source organism: Mya arenaria (assembly GCF_026914265.1). Classification (NCBI taxonomy): domain Eukaryota; kingdom Metazoa; phylum Mollusca; class Bivalvia; order Myida; family Myidae; genus Mya; species Mya arenaria. The sequence continues at coordinate 80,651,704 of NC_069126.1, forward strand.
CTTTAAACTCAGACGAAATCAAGTACCCTGTCACAAAAACACGGCTTCGGTAACGGAAAGTTTACTTAAAATCCAATCCCATTAAAATCATATCGTGATATTCGCTTCATTGCTTTTTGTATTATAACAGAGAAGCGTCGTGAAGTGATTTAACAGATCTGATTTTAATGAGTGTGCTACTTATTCGCCTGCACAAACTCTTTGCATCGCTAAAAATCGTACACTTAAAGGCATATATTATAGGTTGATGTTAAAAGTAAATATTTAAATGCATGATTTCGTTTAACTCATTTCACTACTATGATTAAAACCAAATATACACAGTTAAATAAATATAAGCCTTTATAACTGGGGATTTTCAATGAATACCTACGTGGTCACAGATTTCGCATTTAAAGAAGCGCGGAAATATCGCAAATATTTCACATTTATACACAAATCTTAAATATTTTCTTTGTTGTTAACATCCAAGTGAAACGCGTTAAACATTATGAAGTATTTAGATTATAAAACTATCCATCTATCACGTGTAGCCTATATTGTGCCCCTTAAAGCTGCACTCTCACAGATTGAACAATTTGACCATTTTTTTTATTTATTTTTGTCTTGGAAAGAGCAAATTTTTGGGTAAATATATGCAAACCAATGATGTAAGACTGCTGACAAAAGATCAGATTGCAGATTTTTATATTTCCGTTCGAAAAATTAATGTTTTATAGCTTATACTAACGGTTTTAGAAAAATGCATAAAACATCAATTTTTGAACTTGAGTATAAAAATCTGCGATCTATTTTTGTCAGCAGTCTTATTTGACTGGTTTCCATGCATTTTCGCAAAAATTGGCTCGATCCAAGACCAAAAAAAAGTTGTCAAAACGTTCAATCTGAGAGTGCAGCTTTATGAAATTTGGAAATGGTTAAATAAAATCGATTGAATATAACGTACTTTTAGGAGATGCGACCTTGGTCAATAGGTACACGTATAGATGTCGATTATACAGCTTTGTATAGATAATTTAAGAGAACATAATGTCGTGAGATTGAGTACGCATAAACTGGTTTCTACTCGCAAGTTTAAACCCAAAAAGAACTTATTCGGCTGACCGTTTCAAGGCGATAGCCCGACCATATTGTGTGTCTTGCTTTGTAGCGACGTTGTGTGTTAAAAGGTAGGTGTCACAGGGTGAGGACAATTTTCAGCCAGACTGGGGCTCAAACAGGGCGAGTGTTCTACGTCTGAGCTACCAGGCCGCTACTGCGACACAGTTCCCAACACATGTATAGGTAATTGATGTTGCTACCAAAATATGGATAATTCTTTCAAGCTGAAGAAGTAGGTGTCACCGGATGAGGAAAATGTGCAGCCAGACCGGGGCTAGAACCCGGGACATGCCGCTAACAGGGCGAGTGTTCTACGACTTAGCTACCGGGCCGCTAAAATACTTTCTAAGCACCTGGATAGGTAACAGTACCGTGTCATACTCTCCTGCAAATTTGGAATATGTCCACGAATCTCCATGTTAGAGAAAATAACAAGGTAAACCTAATCTCTACGAACCCACGCGTAAGATTTTGAGGACATATACAGGTACGGCTCAACGTTGGGCGCCATTTGTCACAGGGTGAGTAAAACGTGTAGCCAGACCAGGGCTTAAACCCGGCACCTCCCGCTAACAGCGCGAGTGATCTACCGACTGAGCTACCGGGCCGCTACTGCGACACACATTCTCAACACCTGTAAAGGTAACGTTACAGTGGCATAAGCTGGATTGAAACCATGGAAACAACAGTGACAAGCCCTGTAGCACCAAAATAATGTTTAAAGGCACATAGAGCAAGCCAAAATAATCGATAAACAAGAGAAACAACGATACAGGACAACAAACAATACCCTTTTATCAAACTGCTCTATGAATAATTCCCAACATACAGCAAAATATCGAATGAAGCATTCTTTTGTTTGCGATAAAATTATTCAAGTCTGTTATGTATCTTCATGCATATTTAAATGCACTTCCTCGGACTATTGAGACCCTATACATGTGTCAGTACATTAAACCATTGATTAATGCCCAGCAAATTCATTCACATTTATTGTTTAAACTTTGAGTATTCAAAGATGAAAATGCATACACAAGTAAATGAGTCTGTTGCTGACAATATAGGTAATTGAGTATAACAACAATTTTCGTATGACTCTGGCCTAGAAAATAATAGTGGTTTTGACTACCTGACCCTACGTACGAAACAGGCGCCGACCCTAATGCTGTAATAGGTTAAAAGAAATCGTTAAAAAGGTGTTATAATATTTAGTTTAAAAAGCTTTATACAAAAGACAACTTTTACGCCATTCCCCAGTGATGACTAAAACGTTCTAACATAAAGCATTATAAGTTAAAAATCCAAACAATTCCTGCTAATATTACCTGTCTTGGACAAAAAATGTAACCCTAAGCACACATTGTTTTGCTTTGTGTGTGAGAGGCGAAATCGTGATCTAGTGGTGATACATTCTACTGTCGATCCAGGGATCGCAACTTCGATACCCCGCTGCACCACAACAGATAATACTAATCGTCTTCCGGCAGGGACGTTTAATGGGAGCCCCCGTGTGACAGTAGCTGGTACACGTTAAAGAACCAGGGAAGCTTTGATTAGGGTTACATTATGTCGGTGCATTATGCTTCAAAGAAAATTTAAATCCGAAAAGGTCTTGCGAGTGGGAGTATTAATCAGCTTACATACACAGATACCTGAACTTTGGCCTTGTCATAATTCTAACAGCTGGTATACACTTGTGTCTGTAGACGTGTGTAAGGCAATTACATTATGTGTATGTTTTATTTTCAATATGTTTAAAACATCAATATTCCATGGCGAGTTTGGCAAAATTAAATGCATGACCTGAAAAAGAGGTTCCTTATATATGAAAAAATAACATCTATAACTAAATTCCAACTCAACAAATACGAACAGTAAAACCCCGTTGGCTCGAACTCGCTTGGCTCGATTTCCTCGTCGGCTCAAACTGGATGTAAAGGTCCGATTTTTGTTTTACTGAATGCAAACATTCCCGCTTGGCTCGTATATCCCGGGGCTCGAGGACTTTTCGCCGGTCCCTTGGAGTTCGAGCCGACAGGGTTCGACTGCATGGTAAAACCATATTATACCAGATAATTGAGCGTGACGCACCAGCAAGACAGCAAAGACATTTAAAAGAAATTTCTCATGTTTACTATTTAATATATAAACTTTTTGAATTGGATTTCTCTTTTTATAATGTAGTGACTTTGTATTAAAGGCCTCTCACGGTGATTAAGCAGTCGCTGTGTTGATTGCGTGTTATTGTTTCACTGTCAAAACACTGAAATGTCTTCAAGAGTTGCTATTAGGGGGTCATAGTTTTACACTAGGGCTTGCTGAGACGATTAAAAGGTGGATTATATCGCTGTTAAAATATAGGTGCAGAATTGGAAAAGTATGAAATATGTATAAATGATTTTTTAATTGTTTAGTCTGTCGTTGATTTTAAAAAGGCAAAACAAAAAATAAGTCCAATAAATTTACTCATTTTTTTTCTGGGAGAGACTCGAGTGATACATGAAATTGGATTAAATGGTCCATGAAGTAGACTTAGGTCTTACTACAGTTTTGTTAGTCAACGGTTTTGGTGAAATAAGCGGGCATGTTAGTGCTTTCGTTACCGCATACAGGCCGTCGGCAAACTATATGTGGGGCACTGTTAGGCATATAGTTCATGGCGTGTGCCCTCATGCCGTATATGGTTCATTTTGCGTTTTTGTCAATGAAATTGATGTTTTGTTCAGACGAAGAAGTTAAAAAGCATGTAATCACTGAATTACTACACTACTTAACTTTAATTCGTCGTCATTTTTCATCGACGACAGTTTTTATTGCCCGCGTTTTTGTTTTTGTTTATATTTTGTTGTTGTTGTAGTTGTTGTTGTTGTTCTTATTTTTGCTTTGAAGAAAAAGGAGGTCATGTCTGTGACCACGTCTATGTCGGTGGCGTCGGAATGCAAAATCGTTCTAGAGTTTACGTGTGTTATACAATGTTCACTTTTACATTGAAATATATTATGACTGCAAATGACATTTACTTTAAAGCATCATTTCAAAGAGTGGCTCATTGTCATCACCGCGTTTGAATATATTCGTTAAACAAGGGAAACAACTTTGTAAATTTTGTAAGAGTTGTCGTTCTATTCTTTTAAATGGTTGAGAGTTATAACAAGAGCTATAACTATGTGTGAAGTTGGCGCGTACCTTGTAGATCGCACATGAACAGAAGAACAAATAAAATGGTCGACCTGAATCGTAGATCGCAGATCGAAAATCTGTGAACATAGAAATTGGTTCACCTTGGTTATAGATCTCGACAAAATACAGAATTAAACAACAAGCAAATATTGTCGAACTAGATCGTAGGTCGTAGATTGACACTCTATTCAACATAAAAATGGTTGACCTGGGCCATAGATCCTAGCTCGACAGAATAAAACAACATGCAAATGCTCACCTTAATGGCGTTCGACCTTTCAATGTACAGTTGCTAAAACAGGCAATACGTGTTAAATACCAACTGCATCTGATGAAAAAGATTAAACGAAAACAGGATATTTCGGGACATTTGCGCAATGACTTAAGACACCAGAGTTGCCAAATACTAGACAGATCGGCACTTTATTATCGGATTTCAGTTTCAAAAACATGGATCCTCAAAATATAAGTCTCAATAAAAGGAAATTGTATACAAATAAATATGTGTTTACCGGGGACCATAAGTCTTTTTCTTTTAATTGTAATGTACAAGAAACAGTCCAATGTAGGCTGGCTTGTGTGTTAATTCCTTAGACAATAAACACTAACATAGTAAATCAGGCTTACCGGAGTCACTCAAGACACAGTCCTAAGACCGCTTGTGTGTTACGCTACATAAGATAAACACCAAGATAGTAAATCAGTCTTACAACAGTCTCACAGGGAACACTGTGCCCCGCTTGTGTTTTTATGCCATAATGGAAAGAAAGTAAATCAGTGTTACAGGAGTCTTACAGGAAACAGGCAAAAATTGTTTTGTTTTAATTTTCCTTCAGATTTATCAAAGGGGTCACTCAAAGCAACGATCTAGCTTAAAATTAATATGAATTACTGTAGTTTAACAATGTCAGAAAATCTCGAAAGCCCAATATATCCGGTCTTTCGAGATTTTTTGACAGGTCATATGAAACCAAAGCGACGTTAGCAACGCTGTTAACTTTAACAAAGTCTGAATAATTGTTCAATTGTGTGATTAAACTGTTGAGTCGTACACCGAAAAAAGACACGAATAATAACTGGAGCTTTTTCGCTCAAAAGCATCCCCGAGTTATCGCCCTTCTGCCGTTTCAAAAACCGGTCTCTATTATGGTGATCAACGTTTTTAGATACATCGGGGAGGTTTCAACATAGTTTTGTTTGATTTATCTGTCTAGACAGAAAAAAAAACATGTTTTATTTCATGAATATGATTTAATTCTGATTCTATGTAACACTAGCCGTGCATCAATGATAGCACAGGCCATGTGCACGTACGATATATTGTACTGCGCATGAATAAAGCTATATCTATACCAGTAGCCGAGCAGTTTTTGGACAACATTAGTTCTCAAACCGTCGCGATTTTCGCCTCATATTTGAAGTTGCATATCAAACGCCTGGTTATTACTCAAGTTATTTCGCTTATCCGACGAAATAAATGCTCCTACTCTGAGTATTAATTATCAAAGTTACTACAGTTCTGAAATAAGGAGTCTACTATGTCGTAATGTTGGGATCGCAACTACATGTACGACATATTTTTTTTATTGAAGCGTAAATCGTATACACAGATATTGTGATCATGTAGTCTTGTGAACTTTTCCTATGACGACTTGACAAAGTTGTTATATTGCTGTCTTCTTGTTGACTCTTTAACTGGATATGCCGTGACGCTCTTTGTAACGAAAATTATTAAACGCTAAAACAAGAGCTACTAGAAACTACTAAGAGCTTCAACAAAAATTACTAATTTATGTATTCGAAACATTAAGACAGGCATCTTAACTTTTGAGTAATTGCCCTTTAATTTGACCAATTTGACCTTTCCATTCTTGACAAATTGCGGTATGAGAGCACTTAGCTATAATCGATATATTTTTTAATAATTTCCTTATAATATAAGAGAGGGAAAACTAGGATGAGTTGAGGGATAGACGAGGGCGAGAATGGAGGGGGGAAGGGAAGACAGAAGAGGGGGAGAAAGGGGGATGGAGAAGGGAAGGGAAGACAGAAGAGGGGAAACGGAGAGGGGTAGTAGGGAAGACAGAAGAGGGAGAGAATAGAGGGTATTAGAAGGAAAAATAGTAGCGGTGGAAAAGGGAAGTCAGAAGTGGGGGAGAATGGAGAGGGAGAATGGGGAAGTTGAATAGGGACGTTAGTAGGGAAGACAGAAGAGGGGGAATGGAAGAAGGAAAGAAGGGAAGACAGAAGAGGGGGAGAATGGAGAGGGGTAGTAGGGGAGACAGAAGATGGGAGAATGGAAGACAAAAGAGGGGAGACTGGAGAGGGGAAAGGGAATACAGAAGAGAGAAAGGAGAGTGTTAAAAGCGAAGCCAGAAGAAGGGAAGACAGAAGAGGGAGTGAAGGGAAGACAGAAGAGGGGGGAAAGGAGAGGGGGAGGGAAGACAGAGTTTTAAAAAAGAGGGGAGAATGGAAGAGAGAAGAGAGGGAGAAAGGAGGGTTTTAAAAGGGAAGATAGTAGAGGGGAGAAGGGAAGACAGAAGAGAAGACAGTAAGGGAAAGAAGGAAATAGTTTACAGGCTGGAAAAGAAAGATAGAAGATGGGAAAAGTGAAGATGAGAGAGGGGAAGAATAGAGGACAGAAGATGACATAATAGGGAAGAAGGATTATGGAGTGAAGAGAGGATGATAGAAGAGGAAATAAGGGTAGAATGAAGAAAATATTGAAATGGATAGATAGGATAAGACGGAGAACAGAACAAAAAAGGGTTAAGATGAAGAAAAGGGAGAGAAATACGAGAAAAATAGTGATGAGTATGGGTGAGAGAGAGGAAACGATTAGAGAAAGTCGATTGGATAGTTCTCGTAACATACGCGACCACATACGCATGTACGATGCTGACTCTGAGAGTCAGTGGAAAGACAGAAGAGAAGACAGATCTCGTACCATGCACGACCACACGTACGAGTGGTTGCTCTTAGAGCCGGGTCGAGAACCAGCATCGCTAGTTCTCGTACAAATTTGTCCAAGATTAGAAACCTTGGAAGATTGATTCATGTTATGAAATTTTAAGGTTTATATGGCAGATCTCTATATCTCTTTCCGTGGAAATGTTAGTTGTATAAATGTTCGCATTGATTCACAGAAAACCCAACAAGCTATAATATCATATTTTAAGAACTTCATACTGGATCAATATTTCATCCAAATAGAGGTTTTTGTCCTTTTTTGGAGATTTACTAAAAAATTTATGCCTTCCGGTTTTGTTTTCTTCAGTCTATTTATACGATTAATAAACTATTCTATAAATAAATGAATTGTTATAATAACAATGCGTTACCGTAGCGCCTTTGGACATTACAATAAAAGGTGCGAAAAAATAGCAATGAATGAAAACAAGTTTGAAAATTAAGTGGCATATCGGTATTACATGTAAAACTGATGTTTTCTATTACAAATTTAGGTATTATGAATAATGTTTTTAAATATTATGAGACTAATGTTGATAAACTAAAAATGTTTATTTGACAGTCAGATTTATACTAAATTGTGTACCATTGTATATGCTTTTAACATCGTATAAAGATGTTGGTTTGTAAATAATTAGCCACTTGGGGTGTAAAAAAAGTTAAATACAATGAAGAAGATAAAATAAAAACCTCTTAAACTTGACTGAGATACTAAAACATATTTTTTCTTCGCTCCAGGACTGAAAAATAAGCATTTTATTGATAGGGGGCCCTCAGATGAATGTCATAAATTATTGACCGCAAAATGAAAAAAAAACAACACACATGTACATTATACATATGCAATGCTTGAATATAGGTAAAGAAAATAAAAAAATGCCATTGAATTGCATGTTAAGTATGTCTCAAGCACTAACAAGTTAATCGGGGGAGGGTAAGATGGGACACGGACGATGTTGCAAAGGTAGCAGATCTAGCAGTAGGGGTTCTTGGGCATGCACACTGCCGACTGCCTATTGGTGGACGATATGCATTTACTTCATGGAGCTTATGGTTCTGGAAACACAACGTTCAACAGTTGGCGACCGTGTCATCACGGGAAACATTTTGTTACCTGAACAAGACAAATCAGTTATCAACATTGTTTCAGTCTTTCCAGTCCTTTCGACTCTTTCTGTGAAATTGCTTCATTACACGTGTATAGATGATGATCTTACCCGGGCTTGGCTGGACCGAAATTAAAAGTAAAAGTGCGAGGTGGTAGTCGCGAATATTGCCCTGTCGTTTTTACTATATGTTCTATGGAAGTGGGATATCATAACATCTGTTATCAATGATGAAACGGAGATGTACCTTGATGTCCCTCTCGCACTTATATACGCAATGAAAGGTACATAACCTGATGAAATCATATTAACTTTAAAACTCAAACTTGTGATTTTTACATAATATAGACACAAAAAGACTTCGCAATAGAAGGAAATAATTTGAAATGTCAACCTGACATCAAAATATCTAATGAAAAGTAAATACATAGAACAATTTAAGAATTACCTTAATTTCTAAAACACATCAATGCATTTCATAGTGCCTTTTAAGTATATCTTAGCACGGACCTATAAACCATCCGTGATCTTAGTAGTTCTAAAAACTTGGTCCTTAGTAGCTTACTAGTTCAGTTTGAATGCCTTCTTACTACGTCTGCCTACATGGAATCAAACAGAGACGTAAAGTTGAAGGGAGGCAGTCCGTTTGAATGCCTTCTTACTACGTCTGCCTACATGGAATCAAACAGAGACGTAAAGTTGAAGGAAGACAGTCCGTTTGAATGCCTTCTGACTACGCCTGCCTACATGGAATCAAACAGAGACGTAAACTTGAATGGAGACAGTCCGTTTGAATGCCTTCTGACTACGCCTGCCTACAGTCTTCCTACATGGAATCAAACAGAGACGTAAACTTGAAGGGAGACAGTCCGTTTGAATGCCTTCTGACTACGCCTGCCTACATGGAATCAAACAGAGACGTAAAGTTGAAGGGAGACAGTCCGTTTGAATGCCTTCTTACTACGTCTGCCTACATGAACTCAAACAGAGACGTAAAGTTGAAGGGAGACAGTCCGTTTGAATGCCTTCTTACTACGTCTGCCTACATGAACTCAAACAGAGACGTTAACTTGAATGGAAACAGTCCATTTGAATGCCTGCCATGTACGCACGTCTACATGATAGGAACTTAAGCGAGATGTCTATAAATTCATAATTAGGAGGTGCTCTTTTTATTTACTCGTAGGTACACAAGTCTAGCATCGATTAGGAGTTTTAGACTGAATGTGCCGGCACGACTTCTTAAAATACCGTACGACTTCGTGTTGGCACGACTTCTCTTGTATTCCTTGCACAGTCACCCAAATTCGACTTATAAATTGAACAAGCCCGAATCTGTATACATGTGCTTAGTATGGAATCAGCAAATAAGTTGAATTTATATCCCCCGCCTGATAAGGCAAAGTAGATGGAATGGAGATCACGTATTCGTGAAATATTCTTAACGAAACATATAATACGGCTGCAAAGTGATGGACTCTTATGAACGATAGACATGATATATGAGCTTTGTTTGCATTTGTTTGAATTTATAATGTAACATTAAGATTTGACTTTGTAACCTAGGGTTTGTCCCTGCCTTGCCCTATTTCACCAAGGCAAACATTCTGATAAAGTTTCATTAAAATTGGGCAATTATAAACATTACAAAAATATAGCATCTAGAGTATTCACAAGTTTGTTTCTAAGATTTGACCAAATGACCTCATAGCTGTCGACCCCATGTGACCTAGTTTCAAACTACTGATTTTATCGAGGCAAATGTTCTGATTAGTTTCATGAAGATTGGAACTGATATATTGCGTCTGTTTGTTCCCAATATTTCTATAAGAGTTGACCTAATTACCTAGTTTATGATCGACTTTTAGATTACATCAAGGAAACATTCTGAACAATCTGACATTTCAATACCAATAGATGGTTCTAGACATGATTTTTCACCTATTTGAACTATTGACCTAGTTTCTGATCTCTAGTTTCAAACTATTCGGTAATTTCATTAAGGAAAATATTCTGATTAAATCAGATTATAATTTGACCAAATATATTGGCTCTAGTATGTTTCCATAAGTTCTTTCTAAGGTTTGGTTTGGCAGGGAATAAAAAATGTCCTTTAAATAGAATTAAAACAATCCGGTCAGGAAAGCATTTTACGAGTGCAGGGTTTGCGCGGGCTGGTGCTTATTTGGGCCATGCATCCATTACTATCAAAGTTTCGCAACACTGAAATATGTCCTCTGTGTAAAATGATAAACAAAAATAAAACTATACATGACATTAAAACCTAAAAACTCTGGTCGAAACAAAACAAACACATTCTTTCATGAAATATGATTTTATTTCTGATTCTACGGCAACAATAACCGACAGCAACAGCAGCACAAGTTATGTGTAAGTACGATGGGTTTATAAATTCTACTGGGCATGAATGTATCTATATTTACAGTGATCACTAGAAGAAAAATAAAAGTCATCCTACTACAAGAACTCCTTAGGAGCATATACAAGCATTTATCGAGTTCTTGCATTAGGCTGGCAAAATATACCCAATATCAACTTCATAGGGGAGAAAAAAAATGTAATAAGATTAGCCAAAATAATTTTCAGGTAAACGGGCCCCAATTTCTTGAAATATCTGAAGTCCCTTATAGAATGTTTAAGTTAAGCTCAATACTTTTATTTTGGTATAATTTGTGTAATATTTACATTTTTAATAGACTTAAGTCTGAAAAGAAAATTTAATATAATATTGATTATTAATTTTTTTTATTTATCAAAATAGATTTAGTAAGAAATTTGCCTTGATGAAATAAACTACTTAAGCTAGTTACACTTTATAACTTTTGAGAAATTGGGGCCAGAAGCTTTAGTGTTTTTTTTTAATATTAAACCAAAAATATTTATTTTTTCCAAAAAAAAGAGAAGAAGAATAGGTTAATTACTTTATATGGAGGATGTGTTTCTTGACACACTCAGACATTCCTTAAACATTAATGCATAGTTTTATTCAATAAAAGTTATCCTGAGTAAATAATCTGACATACAATAATCTAAAAAAAAATCTTTTCTAAATTCATTTAAATTAATTAATTATGACTTCTACTTTAATATATTCTTGTATTTTTCAGGATCATTACCCTGTAATACATAAATACAATTAAATATGAAAAAAGTTTGTCCTTAAAAAACAATTCACCAACAATTTTGTTGTTTGTTTCCCATATTTGTTTCTTAAAAAAAAGAGGTTTAAATTTCATTCTTGATCTATAGAAGTCTTTCTATAGGCAAAGGTTGTCAATTCAATTTTTTATAAAATTGATGTATATGTCAAAATAAATTCGCAATTTATATTCTAATTAAGTGCAATTGCAGTAGAATTTGAAAAATATATATAATGCATTAAGCAAATATTGGGCATAAAACTTAACAATTATTAAAAAATATACATAATTATTATTATCACTATTATTATATATGAAATATCACAGATACTTTTCACACATATAAATCACATTTGCCGAAACAATCAACAACAGCAAAACATATCACAATCATCAGTTAAAACATAAACACAATTTTCATTTCATCTTTACTGATATTCTCGAAAAAAAAAATGTATTTAAGGCCACTATTAAAAAAAAAATCTGTTTACAGTAACCATACCCACAACCTTGGGAGGTGGAAGGAAGGAAAGTAGGGATTTTTTTTATAATACTTTACTTCCAGCAGTATGCAGCTTTTGGCTACAAATACAAATTGACAATGCAGATATCCAAGATTTTCTTTGATTCGGACTGATTTTATTGATTGGGTCGGGTAACTTCAACCTAACATATTTTTAAAGATGGCCTGACGGAGAAAATTTGTGAGACTGGGGTTCCTTCTTCATCTCATGAAAACAATGATTGCATAGTTTTCAATGTAAGATGGACAATGTCCATGATTATTATTGCATCACATTTTTGAGGCCCTGAACTTGTATTCAATATTGGTCTTAATTGGATCTAAGAACGATGTAGCTAATCGGATTACTTGTTATCAATAACTGATATTTTAATCAGTGATGCATGAAATATAGCTAATCCATAAGACTGTCCTGGCCCCATATACAATATAATCCTTATCCTAAGACAAGCCTCAATGATCACATTCAGTCTATTGGTCAACTATTTTTACTGTCCAATCAAAGCACTTGAATTCTGAGCTTTACTTTAAGTTCAATGTTAGTTTGATATTAAATAACACCCCTGGTCCTTGTAACTACATTGCTGATTGAAATATGGAGTAAGTAATGCAATACATTCTCTTTGTAACAATACAATGTTTACAATTCTAAAAATACTGAAATTATCTGATAAACTGTGTATTTGAATTACTTCCCTTTCAAAAACTATGACCATTTGTAAACCATAATTCATGCAAGGAGAAAATTATACTTAATAATAAAATAATATATTTCATTTAATTCTGATAAATATATCAGTAACACATTTAATCTTCAAAACAATTTTCAAAAATATATCACTATAACAAATGTATAAAATAAATAGATACAAAAAACTTTTAACAAAAATAAAAAGATAAAATATCTTTCACTTGGACGGAATGTAATTGAATGATAAATCATTTGTAGAAAAATCGTTATATTAAACACATTTGCAATTTGTTTCAATAATAGTTAACATAAAGATTAGCTAATTATATGAGAAAATAATAAAATAATGTACATAATAATACATTCACAGTCTTAACATGTTGTTTTTAGGCTTGCATCTTGCAACCATGAAAGCAATTCTTAAAATATAGTACATAATTTGTCATGAAGATATAACATAGCATAAATAAAGTATTATATACACATTATTGTAGAAGAAAGGTCATTTATTACGGAAGCGTATATGGTATATACTGATAAGGATATCATGTTGTCTTGTAGACTTGATTTATGTTGTCATGATTAACTATAACACAACATTTGGTCAAAATTGTGTCAACTTGCTCACTTACCAACTGGATAAGTTGGTACAAGTTTGATTGACAAATCAATATAACTGTGTTACATAAAAAAAGCAGTCGACATAGAATGTTCAATCGATAAAAAATAAGTTGCCAAATCCACTTAATAAGCTGACAAGTCGGCTTAATTTTGACAATTCTCATGTTATCACCATCAAGTAATATAAAACAAGAGGGTAAGACCACATGACCATATTATCAGTATATACAGAATATGCTTCCATACATTCATAGTCACACTTTGAACAAATACTCGAACAATCTGTAACTCCTCTTCGTGAGCAAAAACTAATCAATGACATGATAGTGCTATGAAATTTCATAAACTAAAAACATCCATTTTTACTGGATTCTATATATGTGTCAATAATTTTACTAGATTCCAATTTGTGTCCATTCTTTTTTCGTGAAATCATTTATTACAACATAACCATTTTTCAATCTTGTATGCACAATATAACATAACCAAATTTGAATGAATAACGAGATATTCTGTTGTTGTTTTTTGAAAACAGGTTAAAACAGTATGTAAAACACTTGATAATTTAAAATGACCTTTTTTTCATTTAAGCATATAAATGATATAACTATACACAGATCTATAATGTTATTTATAAGATATTTGCCTGTAACTGAATACTGAATATATATTAACGAATCTTTAAAACAGACTACGCAAAACACTTCAGAATGTTTTAAACCAGTCCTTATGGCAAAATGCAAAAATTTACCAGAATAAATACTAATTTGAGATTTTCTTTGTGGACGGACGATATTCATAATGTCTGTCTCTAAACAAATTGCAAAAAAATAAATCAAAGTGGTATAATTTGAAAAGTTATGTTCATGTCATGAAAAACCTAAAACATAAAGAGGTTGCACAACATTACTTATACATCAACTTGTACGCATAACTACATGTACAGGTAAAATTTACGGATAAGTTAAAACTTGTTCGCAAAATCTCGCTTTAAACTACCTGTAGGCTCGCTTATATCAGATAAATCACTTCCCTCATGCTATTTACCATGTAATTAAAAACTTGTAAAATGTACACAACCTTTGATGACGTTGAGCACAAAAAGTAGTCCACATGTGCATGTACCTGGATGATGTAGTGCACAAAAAGTAGTCCACATGTACATGTACCTGGATGATGTAAAGCAGAAAAAGTAGTCCACATGTACATGTACGTGGATGATGTAGTGCATAAAAAGTAGTCCACTGGTACATTAACAATTACAAGTAGTGTTTGGAAACCTCTTTAATTACTTTACAAAATATTTGAATACTTGTATGAGTATCAATGATGTTCAAGGTAAAGCATATTATAAAAATCAACAAATCCTTCATTTCATTATCAATTAATAGAGAACATGATTTTGTGAATTATTTCATCAATGAAAATTAATCATGATTATTTGACTAAATAGTAACATTGCCGTAAATATGAAGTAAATTTATGTCTGTCATCATAATCAACAATGGAATTATCTAATATGCGATAAAAACATCCAAAATGTCAATTGATTGAAAACAAGGTTGATTTGAACATCTGCATGAAATGACTTATCTTAAATTCTCTCCCTTTTATTGTTTCAACAAAAACCACACAAACCAAAAACCTGAGACTCCTAGTTTGACATTAAAATATTTTGACATTTTAATCCTTTTTTCGGTTTAAAACTTCAAATTTCCATTCTTGCTTTAAAATGTTAAATACAGTTTGCTACTAGATAGTTTCAATTGTAATCAGAAACATGTATGGAAACCTGAATTGGCACTGGCTTTGTATGCACTATATTTCTTTTTTCTTTTTTTGAACTTGACTTGAACTATATGCACTAGTCAGAGTTACATATACCATTACTGACATTGTAATATTAAGCAAATTACATGAGCAGTTAACAGTTATTTCCCTTGTTAATCAAAATCCATGAACTTTTGTTATGTTTTTAAGTTTAACTATCGGCTTAATCCGACTTTCAACAATAAAATCAGCAATCCTATTCAAAAATCATATCTACACATACAAGGTAAACTAAACTTGTACTCAAATATCTGAGCTGAATACACCACAGAGCTACCCTATTTATAACTTTGTCAGCAGTTAGCAATTCAATTATTCATACAACAGTATGTCCATCTATACAAATATAAGCACTTCCGGAAATGTCTAAATTCGTCGATCAACATCATCCAGTCAGAGCACGCTTCTCTTTCATCTTCTGATAGGACTCACGATTCAAAGCAGCCTGGGTTTCAAATTCCTTCCGTGAGACTTTACGAAGCTCGTCTATTCTCGATGCATCCATACTCGACACATCACCGCCACATAGAATCCAGGGGTGGCATAGAACGTCGATCGCCGTGTAGCGACGCTTCTTCTCTACTACCAGTAGATGCTCAATCAGATCTTTAGCACCTGAAAAAATAGATATAAAAATAGTTCATACATGTACTTTAGAAGTTGAGTAAATAGTATAACATACATTCTACAATGGAACCCAGTTGACTCAAGCTCCCAGGGATTGACAAAAATACATCGAACCTCGAAAAATTTGAGCTAAGCAGGAATGCTTTCCTTTAGCATAAAGAAATCTGTCGTTTACATCCAGTACGAGCCAACGAGGAATTTAAGCCAAGCGACTTCGAGTTAACAGGGTTCGTCTGTATCTTAACTTCCTCAGAATGTCTGCTTTAAACACCTCAGAATGCAAGTGGATATCAAAACTTTCAGTTGATCAAGGATAAATTAACAAAAAATAGCTGTCAGAGTTAATAGACCATGCTGACACAGAATGTGAGTTGCCATTTGTAACGCATGTTTTAAATTTTATGTGAATAACTTGAATGCCTATTTTAAAGGCTAAAGTTAAAAGTATTTCCATATCAACTGTATTAAATTCACAAAAAAAGACAATAACAACACAGTCATTACCTTTTTAGTCAATAAAAAAATCAGAAGCATTACATTGCCAATTTCAGACATCATATCGAGATGAGTGTAAGATTTGAATTGCGCCTTTCTAGATTTACTAATCCATCCCGTAAACACATGATGGATATCATTATCTGATTTTTACATTACAAGAATAAACCATTCTTGATCTTCCTTCCAACCAAAGCTTACTAGATGAGATATTGTCCCAGTATGGGCTAAGAAACTCGTATTCTCCCGCCTTGATGAACTCGAACAGTTCCGTCTGGTTTCTGTCGGGACTTCGGAACGGGGGAAACCCGCAGAGTAGGATGTAGGTTATCACGCCCACTGCCCACATGTCAACTTCGAGACCATATCCTGAAAATAATCATATTGAATGTAAACTGACCATATCCTGAACACAAAATTATATTGGAAATAGGCTTCAGTTCGGCGCAAAAAATAACAAGTTTGTTTCCTGTTTCAGTCATATTTTTTCTCGAGAGTCATCTGCTACGAACATTTATATGCTTAAGAACATCTATACAATCAGTATTAGCATCACTTATATGATTGTCTAAAGCCTAAACAGTTCAGTTTTAACTTTTAAAAGAAAAACATTTAAACAAATGATTTTTTTAAAAATTAC
Source organism: Mya arenaria (assembly GCF_026914265.1). NCBI lineage: Eukaryota > Metazoa > Mollusca > Bivalvia > Myida > Myidae > Mya > Mya arenaria. The sequence continues at coordinate 80,668,649 of NC_069126.1, forward strand.
GCCTTAAACAACATGAGACTTGTTCAGTTTTGTTTCTGCAAGTATGCCAATTAAGAGGAAACTCAAATGATAAATGTTATGAACCAAGCAATGTTTTGCCCCTGCTGGGGGTGTAGGGCATGCAGGGGGAGGGGGGGGAAGGGGGCTATTGATAGTAGATGATTCCCTAAGGGCAAGATTTTGACACATATTATGAGACTCCCATCCAGGGAATAGCAATTGCCAGATTATATATTTATAACTGTCTGACCACTTTGCAATTTGTCTTAATCCCCTGGCCCCAATTTCTCGAAACTTCTTAAGCTTAACAGGCTTAAGTCGTTTATTTCAACTGGCCAAAATACATACTAAAAATGGATTTTGATAAATAAAAATGATTTCTTCTCATTAGCATACAGATTTTTCTTATAAAATTTCTAAAAACTCTTAAAGTAGTAAATATAACGCATTTTATAAAACAACAAAAATAGTGAGTTTAGCTTAATCCTGTTATAAGGGACTTAAGAAGTTTCGAGAAATTGGGGCCAGGTGTTGAGCATTTGTTGGTGACCGTGTCAAACAGGTCACCACCCTAGAAAGTGGCAAGTCAAATAGGCTCCAATACATTGAAACAACTTTAACAATTATCTACAACTTATTCACTGCCTTTTCATTCAGAGTCTGGTCACTGGTTAGACACAGTGGTTATTTCCCTTTGTCAAGAGAAAGCATTGGGCTTGTAAATGGATTTGGTATTACTTAGCCATACCTATTTCTGAGAGGATTTCTGGAGCCACGTAAGTGGGGGTACCACACACGGTGTATATTGACTCCTTCACGTCCATAGCCAGGCCAAAATCGGCAAGCTTCAGGGATATCGTCATGTCCTTGTTACGATGCACCTGAAAAGCAGATGAAGTATTTGTTTATTGATCAAGTAGAACTGACAAATAAAATCTGTCTCGGAATTTCTATAATAATTATTGCTCATTAAGATTTACAAGCTGTGGCTTTAACAAAATGTCATGATCACTTCTATACAACTTAAGTTTTCCTTCAGAAAAAAACAGCTAAAGGGATAAGATTGACAAATCTTTGAACCTCAAATGTACATTTTATCCATGAAACATTTGATTTGATGGTTAACAGGCATGATAAATAATTTTTAAGCAAAACATCATTGTCCGGTTAGAGCATTGGTTAGGGCACTCACTTCTAACCAAGGTGAGCCTGGTTTGATTCCCGGCCTTGGCCTATGTGAGTTTGGTTGATGGTCACTGAGCCAGACAAGTGGGTTTTCACTAGGTACTCTGGTTTTCCCCACAACACAAGACACCACTATCAGGCAATATTGTGTTGTGCAAACCAGCTCTGATTTAACATTAGCTAATGTATACTTCCTTAATGATCATTATAATATAAATATTGTTTAAAAAGCACCAAATCATCACTAATATTTCTTTATCTGTACACAAGTCATAAGCTTTTGTTTTGATCATTAAAGGCAAATGTGTTAAACATAACCCTTTTTCAAAGAGAAATTTTTTGACCCCAAAAAGAAGATTAAACAGTCCCTGTGACTCAATTAGATTGTACAGCAGCATTGGGAGGTTTAATGCGCATTGCATTCTGGCTTGGCCTCTATAATAGGTCAAGGTCACACTTACAATTCAAATGGCTATCACTCCGACATGGCCAAATGGGGGGCATTTGTTATGTTTCTGTGACAGCTCTTGTTTCAAATTAAATCTACGTATCTTACCAACAAGTTTTCTGGTTTCAAGTCCCTATGTACGATGATGCGGGAGTGCAGGTAGAACAGAGCGCTGCAGAGATCTTTCACCATATGGGCTGCATCCACCTCTCCGAACTTGACGCTCTGGGTGATTGCGTCAAACAAGTCACCACCCTAGAGATTAGAGAGTAAAATCTGTTTAAATACATCAAAACCGGAAGTAAAGGTAAATAACAGGTGATAAAATGTACTCAAGAGTTCATTTTTTTATGCTGTTGTACAAAACTCGCTCCATTTCCATGAACAATTTCAAGTCCTTTGCTGATCGAGTTCAGTATTTTTGCTTTGCAATAAATTGTGTAATTTTCTTGTATTGAAGGGTCTCGAGACTTTTAAAGGAGATTATCTTGATGACGCGGTCTAAATAAAATATTTTTTATTACATTAAATCAAGATTAAGTGAGTACTCTTTTGAAATGAAATAAGGTCCTTTAATCTTAAAACACTTAAGGTTTTTCTTGAAAATTTCATTAAATCAAGATTAAGTAAGTAATCTTCATAAATGAAATAAGCTCTTTAAGCTTGTAACACTTAAGATACGTCTTGAAATTGGGACCATGTACACTAAACTAAAGCGATGACAATTATCTTACTTCTCATAAGGGGGTAGAAAATCTCATGGGTTTAAAAAGAAATATAAAAGTCCAATATCAAACTTTTTTTTCTAAGACATATGCACCAAAACATTTGGCTCGTAAATCTGATCAAACCTCATAATTAAATCACAGGTTTTTCAGCTGCAGTCTTTTATAAAAAAAAGAAATTTTGAGCAAAGAATTTTACAGAAACACCTATGTACAAATCTTGAGAAGGTCTTCCTTAATGTTTAAATAATTATGTGACACTGTCAGTGAAAAAGGTCCTTTATTGAGGAAGTCAATAAGAAACTATAGTATTCCACTAATATGATGCCTCGCTTGCTAGGAGCTCCAATAAGCTTTTCTAGTAAAGGCTACCGTGACCTTGACCTTTGACTGATTGACCTCAAAATACATAGGGGTCCTTTACTAACCATGCCCAATATGCATACCAAGTTTGAAGACTCTACCAAGTTGCTCCAATGATATTGATCGAAAATGATAGCACATGTTATTTGTGTAAGGGTGATCATGACAATGACATTCAACAGTTATTGATTGGAAATATGAGCGATGTGCATACCAAGTTTGAACACTCTACACCAATTATTGATTAGAAAGGAAGGTGTGACGACACAGACAGCAGCAGCAGATAAAGTCATCCCTTTGTGTCTGCTATACTTTGCAGGCAGCATAAAAAGTAAACATTCCACATGAAAGCAGTGAAAAGAAACTGATCATGAAGATTTAAAATTGAGTAAACGATTATTGTCAAAAGAATTTTAAAATATCAAATTTAGGCATAGAATTTGCCAAAAAATAAAATGTCATTTGTATCATCTTCGTTGACAATGTCACATAATTATGATCTCAATGTAAACTTTGCTCAAGGCTATCAATGTTTAAAGATCGGTTTGAGACAATCTTTCGTTCCTTATTCGTTGTACAAAGTGCTCACCCAGCTGACAACAAACCCTTCTGTTTTCTGACACTGTGCCAAAACAATGATTTTTTTAAACAGAACAAATATTTGACGTGTAAACCGATATTATTCATCTAAATAAATAAAAAAGCATTGATAGTCAACAAACGATATTTGTTATTAAGTAAAAATGTAGCAAAATGTTTTCTCAATCTGTAAAAAAAGAAATTCAAGGAGAATTTAATTTGTGAAATAGATTTATGATTTTTATTTCTTGTACTTAAGTTGCAGTTATTACATTCTTTTTTTATATTAATACTGACAAAAACTGATAGCTTTAACAGAATAAACTATAAGTTGGCACAAACATTTAATACTGGGTTTGTTTCATCAAAAATTCTAAGAGCGATCTTGTACCTAGACAAGGTTTTTGTTTCAACACTGGAGCATAAAGTATACTGTCTTATAGGGTGACAGTGGTCTTTTGACAGAGTGGAAGTGGACTCATGGTATATATGTCCTCCCCTCTCCCAGTAACCCAAGCAGTTGTGGTGTTCGATCCCCACCAACTGTAATTATTCATGGCCTCAAAAAAGGGACACCAGTACTGGTTTTTACTCAGGAAACGAACTCGAGAGTGATTCTATATTTAGCTATATCAGCTTTCGTCACAATTATTTGCTAAAATAAATTTGTATAAACTTAAAAGTACTGCTAAAAATTGTTCGTGGGTACATAATTGTTGCTTGGAATTGGGATGAAATGGTCCTATGGTGTTCTTTATGAGGGGTCATAAAATAGTTCCCATGATGAGGCAAAAAAAAATAATGGTTTGGTAAGGGTTACATCCTTTTCAAAAACAGGTAGGGCAGGTAGTTTTCTGGGGTTTTTTTTATTAGGCATTACAAAAGAAGTTGACATCATTGTCATCGTCAGGACATGATCTTATAGTAATCTCTAGTATAAAGAACACATATTGTTTTTTAACAACATATTATTAAAACAGTAAGGACTTGGCGCTTGTTTCTAGACCTAGAGTGGCCTATTCCGGTTATGTGGAAAATACTAGAAGATATTTCAGAAAATTAGACCCAGATTTGTACACGTGCCTTCTTGCCCTTAGGCCTAAGGCTACATGCACCACTCTAACCTGCCACAGGAAGACCTAAAAATACCATTAATAAGACCATCTCACACTACCTTCATTAGGATATATATAGAACTGATGGTAATTTGTCTTTTAGTATTAAACTCTGTCTTAAAGGTCAACTTTCACTCATAATGAAACAATAATTTCTTCCTTATCTAAACAATTTAAATCTATCCTTTCACATTGTTTTTTCACAGATAGATCTCAAGATTTCATTAATAAACTGGAAAAAAAAATCATGAGATTAATAATGATGATAAGCGACCTTACATGGCTGATAAAATTACAAAATGGCACAATTGTTCACCTATATATCCTGTAAAACAAAATTGTTTTCAGAGATTTAGAAAATCTCCTGCGATAAAAATTCAATTTAATTGTCAAAAACAAAATATTAAATTGGAAATTAAGTAACATTATTGACTTTTTCATCATTTTAATCATATTTAAACTCTCAATGTCTCGTCCATTACTTATAAATTGGATCAAGGTAAATAGTCCAAAGCAATTTTTCAAGTTTAAACCAACAACAAGTTTAGGTTGAAAGAATGTTCAAGAAAGGATAAGGGTTCAAGGCACTTTAAGTTCATGTCCATTGCTGTTTAAATTCTGAATGAGAATTTTAACTTTCATTAAAATTTATAACACAGAACTGGTAATAAATGTCATCTACCTCATATATTTAAACAGTCATCGAAATTAAGACTTTTGGATGAAAAAGCCCAAATTTTCATACTATCGCCTGGCATTAAATTTTTGAACATTCAAAATTCATTCTTTGGCCTTACCAGACCTAAATTTTGATGAGGGTGGGGTGGGGAGGGGGCAGGCAACTAGTATGGTTTTGTTTGTCTAAATCCATTTCAAAACTCTTAAAATTCTTTAAATTCTGCATCATAACATCAGCTTTCTTTCCCTGTTTGAAATATCCTAATGTAAATTCATAATTGCAGGCATTTTGTCGCTATTTTCACAATTCTAAGGGCCCTGGCCTCATTCACAAAAATTGGAAAGAACACAGACCTGAGAGCTAAAAAAAGTGAGTTGGGTAAGGTCAGACAAACTTATTATAAATTATGACATTAAACAGTTGGATTGAAGTAAAAAATCTTGCCTTAACAAGCTCCATAACCAGATAAATCTTGTCCACTGTCTCATATTCTTCATACAATTTCACAATGTTAGGATGATTACAATCCTTCATTATTTCAATTTCATTTTCCACCATGTGTTCCTTTCCCTTGAGTTTAGATTTATCAATCACTTTCATAGCATATTCTACACCAGTAGCCTTCATCTTTGACATTCGAACAATGGCAAAATTGCCATCACCTAAAGTCCGTCCTAAATCATATTTGGATGTCACATGTTCATCACTACTTATTTGTCTTTCTAACTTAGTTTTTCTTATAATCCTATTTTTACTAGTCTTTTTCTTCCTCCTCTCTGCCTCTTTATTGTCTCTTTCCTTATTGTCAACTTTATTCTTATCCGCTTTCTCATCTACATCTTTCTCATTTTCCGTATCTTTAGCTTTCTCTTCCTTTTCACCGTGTCCCTTCTCCTTTTCTTTCTCCTTATGATCCTTTTCCTTTTCATGCTTTTCACCATGATGTTTATCACTATGATGTTTTTCAGGATGAGCTTTATCTTTATCGTGTTTCTCTTTTTCCTTTTCTTTCATCTCTTTCTCCTTTGCTTCTTTATCCTTCTGTTCCCTTTCTCTGTCCCTAGCAGCTCTCTTTTCAGCTTTTTCTTTCTCCCTCTCCTGTCTGTCCTTCTCGGCTGCTGCTTGTCTTTCTCTAGCAGCTGCTTCCGCTTGGTCTCTGTCATGTTTGTCTTTTTCTCTTCTCTGTCTTTCTTCATCTCTTCTTTGCTTGTCCTCATCTTCCTGTCTCTTCCTTTCCTCATCTCTCTTTCTCCTCATTTCTTCCCTCTCTTTTTCCTTTTGTTCTTTCATCTTCTTAAAAGGATCATCTCCTCTACCTTCCTTTGGAACTTGTCGACGTTTTCTGTTTTCTTCTTCCTGAGCTCTTCTTTCTGTATCAACCATCTTCATTCTCTGTTTTTTTACTCTGTCCTTCTCCTCCTGTGCCGCTTTCTCTTTCTCTCTATCTAATCTCATTGCAACTTCCAAGTCTCTTGGATACTCATTCCTACGTTTCCCCTTCTCTGTCGGTCGTCCTTTGTACAGAACATATTCTGAGTCGGCATCTCTATTGCTTCCATCACTTCCTTCCCCGAAACCACTATCACGTTTATCCGCATCATGGTCTTTTATTGGTTCTTTCACTTGTGCTAGCCTTTTCCGTTTTTGTCTTTCAAAGTCTTTCATAATGTTCTTTGCATACGGACTGTCTGGGTAGACCTCCTCTATAATGTCATGAACATCATGTTCTGTGAGTGGCTCATTTCCGACACCAATAAAAATATCATCATCTCTGAAAAAGTCTGCAACACCTTGCACCTCCCTTCCTCGAACAGTGAACAACTTTCGCACTTTATTTGTTTTCCATTTAGGACCGAACGCTTCAGAAATATCACCCATAAGTTGTTCAAAGGACTGAACACTCCTACGGTTTAGTAAAATCTTAACATTGTTTCTAGGTTTGGCCCCATTGCGAACTATTGTTATCACTTTGGGTTTCAACGGAACCTGAGCTTCACCCCCATGGGCCAAGTAGCTGTTTCGACTTGCGGGCCCAAACGCACCCGGAAATCGCCTGTGATGGGTGGAGGTCTCGATGCCACCTTTACCCTGCAAGTACCGCCCCGGTTGAAATGCATTCCCATACATGCGGGGTCTGGTATTGAGACCCTGCGTGTAGTTTTGATCTGGGTCATATTGGTCATGCTGGTGGGCTCGTGCTGAAATAATACAATAAAAAATGTAAATGTTCACAATGTGAGACACGTTAATGAAAAAGTTACACCGAATAATGAATAGTTGTAATACAAAATTTATACAGTTCAAGTGCTTCAAACTAAACAAGATCTAAGTAATTTCCAGATAATTTATTTACATTTATAGCTGAAATAATTTTGATTTACAATATATGCGCACTGTGGTCAAACAGCAGAAAATATGCTTTATTTATAAGTTCTGTTCTATTATAATCAAACACCATTAGCATTTGTTAGTTTTGTTAGTGTTGGTTTCTTTACAAACATGAAGATATGATTACAAAGCTGTTACCAGGGTAATATTGTGCAACTTGAAACATAATTCCGTGCTTTAACAGTTGATGCAAATATCTGAATCCAAATCACAAACTATTGTTTATTCCTTATAATTCAACATATTTGTTTCTTAAACCATGTTTTCAGGTTGCTAATTAATTAACTAATACACAACATCAGGAAAAGACAAATAAATTTAAATGATCAAAATCTGGCGCAGTGTCAAATGCCTTTCAAAGATCAATAAATGGGAAAAACAAAACCCTATTTCAGGATCAGAATGTATGCAAAACAATATAAAAGCTGCAAACAATTAACAATTAATGATTTTATAACAAAGGAATGGATGAGTTTTAGTACAATTTGATATAGGATCATGATTAAAAGGCGTGGTTTCGATGTCAATCCAAGATTGATGATGTCACATATTGAGTTTAATTTGAAACAATAGTATGATGTACAAATATACTTATATTGCACCAAATTACATCATGTCATATCACTGGGACATTGCATGATCTTTTGTTTTAAGTTTTGATGAGCTTAAATGGTATGATCATCCTATTTAACTGACACTATAACATTTTTTTTCTATTCTACACTGCAAGAACTTCCACATCCGGTGCTATTCTTCAAATCTTTAAAAAACAACACCACATTTAAGGTGTGTTTTAGTGTATTTCATCAAACATCTAAGTAACCAATGACATCATTTGGCATTGATCAATATCAATATAAATATCATAAAGGACATACTTAATCAACTATCCTGAGTCACCTCAGACATGCAAAACTGTCCTACATGTTCATTCCATGATCAATAGGATTGACAAAATTGTCTACATCAGGCTCAACCAGTATGTTGGCAGATTTGCCTATATTTTAAAATGGAAAAAGTAACTAATACGTGGACACAACCCTCTTATGAATGGTCGGTGAGGATGAAATTTCAATTAATTAAACTTTATTGATAGAAATTGTAATTACTGCGATTGTTTGTTTAAAATATGTGTACACATGTATAACTATAGTGATAATGAGTTATTGCATTATGGTGACGAACTGCAGGAATACCTGAAGTAGGATATTTTAAAGCCTCAGGTTTCAAAAGTAGGTTTTATTTAAACTTAATATGATGAAATATACAACTAGGGCGGTATTAAATAACGAACTTATATTTAACTAAAATCTGAGTGTTTTGATTGGCCAATAGACTAAAATCGATTTACTACGATATGTCTAAGGATAAGGATAAGACTGGCCCAGAGGCGGTATTCTGAGCAAGTGTTTTGATTGGACTGTTAAAATAAGTGGCCAATAGACTGAATGGAATCAATAAGGCGTGTCTATAACGATAACAATTATATTGAATTATGGCCCCTGGGTAGATTTATATGTTTAAATCCGGAAATAATTTTTCAATGGTGTATGTGCATGTATATAAAATCTCTTAAAGCACAATAATGATTATATTAACCATTATGTCTACATAATGTTTAATCTTTGCTTTACCAATTTAGACATTTAAATTTGGCATAAGCTGGTCGCAGCCTCGCTGCTGATTCAATTGTTTAGTAAAGCAAAAATAAAATAAAACATATCATAGTGTTTGGCACGAATGTACTCTATACTAGCCAGATGGCTTATGGGAACCACTGAAGAACTTGGTGGAACCCACTTTTTAAAACATTGTAGTGTCAAAATGAAATTTTGGCGATCATTCTTGTCTGAAGTTTTAATAATAATAAAATCATAAATAGTCTGGAGATCTCATTGATGGAGACATAAGCGACAACACTAAGTACAAGCCAAATCTAGTATTTTACTTTTAGTAAAAGTTACCTACAATTAATGTAACGCCAGGCCCAACCACTGAACGGTGAGTTAAAAGCCATAACTATCCCATTATTTCAACACAAAACATTATATTCCAAATTTATATAAATATCTAATCCATTATCTCGTAAGAATTAAGATCCTAAGCTTCATTTCTGAACCGAAAACTGTTGCTCTCAAACTGTACAAATTAACACATGTTAAAGCGTGAACGAGATTTCATGTACATTATTGAACTGTCATGTACATCTTGATTATACTATGAACAAAGATTATTTTGTGCATCGAAAAAGGCCTTAATAATATTCTATATATTGTATAGCTCAGTTGGTGATATTCATTTTAGAATCAGAACAATCGCATGGTACGGTATCAATGTGTAACAGCGTAGTTTGTAACATGGCGGCTATTGTTTTATGGAGATCCCATATTATGGACAAAAGTTATCTATAATCTTGCTGATTAGTTTTGGATTGATTACTTTATGATGTGCAAAATATCTTTTTACTGCCTCGGTAAATCAATCCGAATGATCAGTTTATTTGTTTGTTTTATAATAAAAACACACATTCAGACAAGTAATTCACACTGGATTTTAAGTCATTAACACAAATCTATATCATAATTTATCATCCGGAGAATGTGCTCGATTTCAGTATGCGTTTTGAAGGCTAGTTTGAGGTAAACATAATATGTATATATGTATTATAAGTGAAAGATGAAGAGATCAAAATATAATTAATAAGACATAACAAAAATGTAAGTTTCCAGTTTCTGGATCTAACCTTTTTTTCACCTGACTTGCTTGAGGAGAAAACTGACAATTCAGGGTTATTGAAAAGTATTTAATTGTAACATGCAATTTCATTGGAGGAAGAGTTGTCTCCCCTGCCTCATGCATATTCATATAATCAAGATTTTGTCCGTCAATTTTCCCATGGTATATATGTAAGTGTAACAGAAGAAAGTTTGTGGTTGCCTACAATGATGGTTACCAACAATCCATAAAATTACTAAGATAAAGGGGAATAACTCGACAGATATTTTAATCAGATCTAATAACTATAGTTCTAAATGCTACATTTTTTTAATTCCACAAATATATAGGTCCTTATAGATGTACATGCCCTTAGACCAAATTGTAAGGGTCTTGACCAGCTGTGTATCTTCTCAAGTCAAGTCAAGTCAAGTCAAGTCAAGCCTCTCAGGCCACATTATTTATTTAAACAGCAAAATGAACAATGCATCTACACAAAATTGCTGAGTATACATATAGAGATCTCTGATGTTTGAATCCCTGCTGTGCCTTACATTTGCCAAAGCTGCAGATGTAAGAAAATCAGTAAATTGATGTATTCAATAGTTACGTGTAACAATTAATCTGTCGGTCAGCTGAGAGAGTTCTTTGCTTTTATCCGAATGCACCAGTCAATTGTAACCACGGCCCCCCCCCATGTCCTGTACACCAGGGATAGCCTGGGAAATGGACCGTGTTTTTACCTTCCAGGTGGCCCTGCAGTGCAGGGTGAAAGCAGTGGTTTTGTCTCAGCGCCAAAAATAGCGGGGAATGGGCCTTTAACCTAGTGCCCCTGGTGTGCGTGGCATTTGGCTGGGATTTTACCAGCAGTTCGTCCCTGTAGTGCGGGGATTCTGACCAGGCTTGGCTGGACCGAAATTCAAAGTCCCCGCTATTCCCTGGACCTGGGGGGGCCTTGGTTACAATTGATTGGTGCATAAATTTCTCATAAGTTTCTGCTTTAGACAATTCCAATTATTTCAAAAAGTGACATAACCTTCACAATGCATCTTTAAATAAATTTCAGACAAACATATAATAAAGAAACAAATCCAAAAATAAAAATATTTACCAAACTGTCGCAACGGTCGTGAAATTCCAGAGTCAACCCTTATAGCCATTTTTTAACAAACCGAAGAAAATAGTGATTTTTTTACGTCCAAAAGCTAACTATAATCCACATTAAACTAAGTACTCGATCCTAACTAAAAGAGATCCAGTGTACATATTTCATTACAATCCATAATGTACTGAATATTTTTATTTTACTGAATTCTAAAAACCAGCCTTTCGTTAGATAAAAGTTCACATGATTGCTAAATTTCAATAAAACTGAGACTGGGTACACAGACAATGCACTTCTGATAAGAGACCACAAATCACTGGAATGTCAATTTAGCTGTAAATCGGAGTATTGTCTGTGAAAAACAAGTAAGAACAATCACATTGAAATATTTATGAAGTCGGAATTAAATTCTCATCCCCGTGTGATTGTAAGAGGTATTATCTCATATATCTACGTAAATGAATTCCTTAGAGTACATTGGCCATTAGGCCAAGCTGATGTTTCATTCCGTGGATTTACTTAACCAACTTTTAAGTCTTCTTCTTTTTTTAAAGGGGCTGTACTCCGTATGATAAAATAGCAAAAAAAAAGAAAATTGTCAAAAACTGACATAAACTTGGCATCGATGTGTACAATGCATTGAAACTTACTAACTGAAGTACCACATAGTTTACAATTTATTTAAGTTTAGCAGTTATTTCGTATTTTTCCATTAAAAAAGATTACTGGGTATGTCTACCTAGTAGAATTAATTCCTTATGCGTGATTGGCTAGTCGGTGTTATCACGTGATATTACCGAGGTAGGTGTATAGCTTAATTATGTCACCCGATTGGAGTCATAGCTCAGTGTATACGACGCTGGACTGCACTTTTGGCGACACGGGTTTGAACCCGGTCTCCGACACAATTTTTTTTTTTACATTTTGGTACTTTTTTTACAATTATGATATCAAAGCGTGACACATTCTATTAGATAATTGTCCTGAGATTCGTTACAGAAAAAAACTTTTTTTGGTGCCAATCTGGTGTACAGTCCCTTTAAATCAAGCAACAACGGTTGAGGTCCTATTTATTTCAAAAATGTGCCGAAGAACGCTTCATTGGGAAGACATGTTATTTTTTGTCAATGGCAAACTTTCTAAAGACTAAAACAGGTATATTTAGGAGTATTTCCTTGCACTTAGTAGAGTTAATAATGTTATAAATTGTTCCGAAATATAAATATATCATTTATCACATAGGATAAAATGGTCTGGCCTTAATCCTGTTCCTGCTTTTAAACCAAAAGATTGTATTTTTATTATAAAAAAATGTTCACTCTCACTAATTTTCTTGGCCAAAGTTTGTAGGGGTTTTAAATCATTAAAATGGTGCAGCCATAGTTATTGAGTGGAAAATTTCACATTTAGGCAGAAGTCATTTTTATTTTGATGTTAATTTTTCGATTTCAATACTGTCAATTTTTTCCATTCCATGTATCCTATAAATATTATATCAACTTAAATCTTGCAAAAAAAATAATCTTGCAACCCAAAACTGAAAAACAAACTTGAGATATGAACTTGCAATACAAACTTGCTATACAAAATTTGCAATACAAACTTGCTATACAAAATTTGCAATACAAACTTGCTATACAAAATTTGCAATACAAACTTGCTATACAAAATTTGAAAATTTGCAATACAAACTTGCAATACAAGATGTTTGCCACTGCTTGACAGAAACGAAAATAGGACACCTTTAAGACCTAAGAGCACTTTTAAAGGTGCTCTATAATTGTTTCTGTAAAGCTAGCAAACAATTTGCTTCAGTTTCGCACCACCAAATCAAAGCACTTGATAATTCTTATCAGTTTTGATAATGTTGAAATTAATCAAACTTTAGCCAAGTCTAATAAAGCTGCACACTCACAGATTAATTGTTATGACAACTTTTTTTTATTTTTTGTCTTGGAATGAGCCAATTTTTTCCATAAATGTCTGGAAACTAGAAATATAAGACTCAGCTGACAAAAGAGCTGATCACAGTTTTCATATTTACATTCCAAACTGATTTTTCATGGCTTAAAAGCTTTACTTAAATGCTTTCAGAAAAATGAAAATTTCGGCAGACTTTTCCAAACATTTGACATTTGTTGAAGTCTATATTGTGAGTTATCTTATATTACTAAATTGGAGGCATTCAGATGCCAAAATCAGCTGATTCTGAGATTTTTTTGATTTTTTTTTTAAAAGTGAAAAACTGTCAATCAGTGAGAGTGCAGCTTTAACGAATGGCAATGGCATTTAAATAAAATGTCATCATAACTCTCAAATTCTAGTGTGAAGTCATTGATGTGGGTATACATTGGACAAAAACTTTAAGATAAAAAAAAAACAAATATTAGAAACCTTAAGATAAAAAACAAATAAGAAGAAGAAGGGGTGTTATAAACTTAGGTACAAACTTGTTAAAACACTCGAACACGAGTAATTTTAGTGCAATAATATTCACTTGAAAGCAATAAATTTCAAGATGCAGGCATAGCAAATATTGAAATATGGACTGATTTTTTCATTGCATTTAAAGTTAAACATAAATTTCTGTCAGCAAAAAATGAATTTGTCACATGATAATAAGATAATACCGCAAGATCAAAATTAGAAATTTACTGCAAGATGTCTGTTTTTTAGTTAATAAAGGAGCTTATCTCCTCAAATGTTTTGCAAATGAGATATGACACTTAAAGCTAAACAATAATTACCTGTTCACTGTGAACCAGCTGTGAACCAGCCCGCTTGATTGTGAACACTGGTATAGACTGAGATAATCAGCTCAGGGCTCTTATCACTAATAATAATATATAATAATAATTGAGTCTAAGTTTGCAAATTTTAATTTTGTTGTTCAATAAATGCTAGAATGAATTTTAGTAATTGAAGGAAATGAAGATTTGCAGTTTTGTTACTTGAGACTGAATTCAGACTTGAGACTCACAGTTTGTTATCATTTTCAGGCCCCAGAGTTCACAATCACCATATAACATCTTGAATCTGAGTTTGAGGCTTGACAGACTCAAAAAAGCCAATCCTTAAAGGTCTGATAATAAATTTTAAATATAGTGTGGTTATTTTTAATATGATAAATTTTTGTTAAACACAATATTTGCAACATGTATGGCAAGTTTTACCATTATCATTCTAATCTATTAAAAATGTACAACAAAACAAGGAATTGCAAATTTAGACTCAAGACGTAATAAAGAGCCCTGAGCGTGACTATCTTGGCCTATGCCAGTGTTCATAATTAAGAGGGCTTGTTCACAGTGAACAGATGACCTTGTTTTCATCAGAATTTGAGCCGCATTGCGCAATTTTGGGCCGTCGGACAAAATTAGTTCAAATGAAATAATCATTAATAAAATGATCTTTGGCTCTCATAACTCTGTATTTTTTACGCTTTTTTATTTTTAAGACTCTGAGACACCATTCTTAAAAGTTCTAAACCTTCTAAGAAAAGCAATACTTACTTTTCCGTCCCCAGATATACCTCTTCATACAAAGCGGGGGGTCAGGCCCGATATTAATGACCTTGATCTTGGATTTCTCAAAATCAGGGTTGTCCCCATATTTCACTTCCTGTGTCAGAGTAACCTTGGTTTCGTCAGAAGTTCTTCTCTCATAACTTTGCCGCCAATCGAAAATGTCATAGTACGGATTAAATTCCTCTACATTATTTTTCACAGTCTCGACCATTTTAACTGATTATTCTCCAAAACTGATTTCTGTTAAAGTCTTTATAAACGATGAATATTCTCAAAATTCTCTTTTATCATTTAAAGTCTCAGGCGATATATCACAAACAATTTAAAAACTCCATGCTGAAAAGTTTACTTTTTTTACAATTTAAGAAATTCTTATCTTAAGATACGATTGAAACACACGTACAACTTCATGAATATCATTATTAGCAACATCTTCGGTATATGAATCCAATGAGTGTATTAAATATTCAGTGAAATCTTATATAATTTCAACAGTCTCACTATCACAATAACATTTCTCTTAAGAATAAAATGATTCAAATCCATTTATTCCATGTCAAGTCTTTAAAATTCTTAACTTTATTTACATAAACCAATCATTGTATAAAGTTGTTATTTCAATGTAAGTGAATCGCAAAATAAATAAAATTGAAATGATTCCATTTTTCTTTCTTACACAAAACAAACTCATTAGGAAAAAACATGCAAAGCTATTCAAATGTACGCTCTGGGGTAATAAAGTGTTTAATCCTGAATGAAATGTTTTCATTAAAAAAAGGTTGAAATTTTTAAGTATATAAGTTTACAAAAGTGAAGCACTTTCTCACACTAAAGCAACAAACTTTGGCTGACATTGTCATAAAAATTGGTAAATATTCGGAAAAGAATAGCGTAGGCACAATTCATGATGTATTTTAAAATAAATAACAATATTTAAGGCATTAAACTTGCATCTTAAACTCAATGTAAATTTGGTCGCCTAGCTGTAAATCCAGCCGTAGAAAATATGTTTACCACCTATGAAAGTAACAAACTTTATTGTCACTTTCATTACGAAAATTTGTAATAAATTTGTAGCTGGTCAATTCAGAAAATACAACTAGAATTAACTTTATCCTATTATGTACTTGTTTCAATAAAATAAACAAAGGGAGGTAAGCATACTATTTTTGAGGGAAATAATTATTTAGAATGGTTAGAGTTGTCTTTCTTAGTAGCATTTAATCATTTAACCTTAAATCAATTGCAAGTCATAAGAGTTGTGACACATTTTAAATTCTCTTACTTTAGAAAGTGTAAAGATTATCATAAAGAGATTAACCGCATAACATGTTAAAATAAAAGGCAAAATCTTTGATCAATTATTATAACACAGTATGACGTCTCAATGAATTACCAAATAAAACGATCTTTTAAAAGCTCTTTGGCTTTGATCCATTTTTGAAATTCGATAACTATAACTGATCTGAAGGTTAACAATTTTGAAAAATAATTGATGTTAATGATTTCAATAATGTCAGATACTTATACTTGATGAGCAAAATACAAAGATGTCAATTTTCAGTATAAAAAATTGCTAATGTGTTGGTGAAATCCATAACTTAACATCCATAGTGGACTGCATGATGCATATGTATAAATAGTGGATTCATACATATGTATACATTAAAGAATGATACATTTATATCCAAATTGGATCCATATATATGTTTCAATAGTGGATACATATGTCTGTATACATTTTGGATTGATATGTCTGTATCCCTAGTGGATTGATATGTCTGTATCCCTAGTGGATTGATATGTCTGTATCCCTAGTGGATTGATATTTCTGTATCCATAGTAGATTGATATGTCTATTATCCATAGTGGATTGATACGTCTGTATCCCTAGTGGATTGATATTGTTGTATCCATAGTGGATTGATACGTCTGTATCCATAGTGGATTGATATTGTTGTATCCATAGTGGATTGATATGTCTGTATCCCTAGTGGATTGATATTGTTGTATCCATAGTGGATTGATATGTCTGTATCCCTAGTGGATTGATATTGTTGTATCCATAGTGGATTGATACGTCTGTATACATAGTGGATTGATACGTCTGTATCCATGGTGGATTGATATGTCTGTATCCATAGTGGATTAGTATGTCTGTATCCATAGTGGATTAGTATGTCTGTATCCATAGTGGATTAGTATGTCTGTATCCATAGTGGATTAGTATGTCTGTATCCATAGTGGATTAGTATGTCTGTATCCTTAGTGGATTAGTATGTCTGTATCCTTAGTGGATTGATATTGTTGTATCCATAGTGGATTGATATTGTTGTATCCATAGTGGATTGATACGTCTGTATCCATAGTGGATTGATACGTCTGTATCCATAGTGGATTAGTATGTCTGTATCCATAGTGGATTAGTATGTCTGTATCCATAGTGGATTAGTACGTCTGTATCCATAGTGGATTAGTATGTCTGTATCCATAGTGGATTAGTATGTCTGTATCCATAGTGGATTGATACGTCTGTATCCATAGTGGATTAGTATGTCTGTATCCATAGTGGATTAGTATGTCTGTATCCATAGTGGATTAGTATGTCTGTATCCATAGTGGATTAGTATGTCTGTATCCATAGTGGATTAGTATGTCTGTATCCATAGTGGATTAGTATGTCTGTATCCATAGTGGATTGATATGTCTGTATCCATAGTGGATTGGTATGTCTGTATCCATAGTGGATTAGTATGTCTGTATCCATAGTGGATTAGTACGTCTGTATCCATAGTGGATTAGTATGTCTGTATCCATAGTGGATTAGTATGTCTGTATCCATAGTGGATTAGTATGTCTGTATCCTTAGTGGATTAGTATGTCTGTATCCTTAGTGGATTAGTATGTCTGTATCCATAGTGGATTGATATTGTTGTATCCATAGTGGATTGATACGTCTGTATCCATAGTGGATTAGTAGGTCTGTATCCATAGTGGATTAGTATGTCTGTATCCCTAGTGAATTAGTATGTCTGTATCCATAGTGGATTAGTATGTCTGTATCCTTAGTGGATTAGTACGTCTGTATCCATAGTGGATTAGTATGTCTGTATCCCTAGTGGATTAGTATGTCTGTATCCATAGTGGATTGATATTGTTGTATCCATAGTGGATTAGTATGTCTGTATCCATAGTGGATTAGTACGTCTGTATCCATAGTGGATTAGTATGTCTGTATCCATAGTGGATTAGTATGTCTGTATCCCTAGTGAATTAGTATGTCTGTATCCATAGTAAATTGATATGTCTGTACCCATAGTGGATTTATGTCTGTACCCATGGTGGATTGATATGTCTGTATCCATAGTGGATTGATATGTCTGTATCAATAGTGGATTAATAAGTCTGTATCCATAGTGGATTAGTATGTCTGTATCCATAGTAAATTGATATGTCTGTACCCATAGTGGATTTATGTCTGTACCCATGGTGGATTGATATGTCTGTATCCATAGTGGATTGGTATGTCTGTATCAATAGTGGATTGATATGTCTGTACCCATGGTGGATTGATATGTCTGTACCCATAGTGGATTGATATGTCTGTACCCATAGTGGATTGATATGTCTGTATCCATAGTGGATTGATATGTCTGTATCAATAGTGGATTAATAAGTCTGTATCCATAGTGGATTAGTATGTCTGTATCCATAGTAAATTGATATGTCTGTATCCATAGTGGATTAGTACGTCTGTATCCATAGTGGATTAGTATGTCTGTATCCATAGTGGATTAGTATGTCTGTATCCATAGTGGATTAGTACGTCTGTATCCATAGTGGATTAGTATGTCTGTATCCATAGTGGATTAGTATGTCTGTATCCATAGTGGATTAGTATGTCTGTATCCTTAGTGGATTAGTATGTCTGTATCCATAGTGGATTAGTATGTCTGTATCCATAGTGGATTGATATTGTTGTATCCATAGTGGATTGATACGTCTGTATCCATAGTGGATTAGTACGTCTGTATCCATAGTGGATTAGTATGTCTGTATCCCTAGTGAATTAGTATGTCTGTATCCATAGTGGATTAGTATGTCTGTATCCTTAGTGGATTAGTACGTCTGTATCCATAGTGGATTAGTACGTCTGTATCCATAGTGGATTAGTATGTCTGTATCCATAGTGGATTAGTATGTCTGTATCCCTAGTGAATTAGTATGTCTGTATCCATAGTAAATTGATATGTCTGTACCCATAGTGGATTTATGTCTGTACCCATGGTGGATTGATATGTCTGTATCCATAGTGGATTGATATGTCTGTACCCATAGTGGATTGATATGTCTGTATCCATAGTGGATTGATATGTCTGTATCAATAGTGGATTAATAAGTCTGTATCCATAGTGGATTAGTATGTCTGTATCCATAGTAAATTGATATGTCTGTATCCATAGTGGATTAGTACGTCTGTATCCATAGTGGATTAGTATGTCTGTATCCTTAGTGGATTAGTATGTCTGTATCCATAGTGGATTGATATTGTTGTACCCATAGTGGATTGATATGTCTGTATCCATAGTGGATTAGTACGTCTGTATCCTTAGTGGATTAGTACGTCTGTATCCATAGTGGATTAGTATGTCTGTATCCATAGTGGATTAGTATGTCTGTATCCCTAGTGAATTAGTATGTCTGTATCCATAGTAAATTGATATGTCTGTACCCATAGTGGATTTATGTCTGTACCCATGGTGGATTGATATGTCTGTATCCATAGTGGATTGATATGTCTGTATCAATAGTGGATTAATAAGTCTGTATCCATAGTGGATTAGTATGTCTGTATCCATAGTAAATTGATATGTCTGTACCCATAGTGGATTTATGTCTGTACCCATGGTGGATTGATATGTCTGTATCCATAGTGGATTGGTATGTCTGTATCAATAGTGGATTGATATGTCTGTACCCATGGTGGATTGATATGTCTGTACCCATAGTGGATTGATATGTCTGTACCCATAGTGGATTGATATGTCTGTACCCATAGTGGATTGATATGTATGTATCCATGGTGGATTGATATGTCTGTACCCATGGTGGATTGGTATGTCTGTATCAATAGTGGATTGATATGTCTGTACCCATGGTGGATTGGTATATCTGTATCAATAGTTGATTGATATGTCTGTATCCATGGTGGATTGATATGTCTGTATCCATGGTGGATTGATATGTCCGTATCCATAGTGGATTGATACGTCTGTATCCATAGTGGATTGATACGTCTGTATCCATAGTGGATTAGTATGTCTGTATCCATAGTGGATTAGTATGTCTGTATCCATAGTGGATTAGTATGTCTGTATCCTTAGTGGATTAGTATGTCTGTATCCATAGTGGATTGATATTGTTGTATCCATAGTGGATTGATACGTCTGTATCCATAGTGGATTGATACGTCTGTATCCATAGTGGATTAGTATGTCTGTATCCATAGTGGATTAGTATGTCTGTATCCATAGTGGATTAGTACGTCTGTATCCATAGTGGATTAGTATGTCTGTATCCATAGTGGATTAGTATGTCTGTATCCATAGTGGATTAGTATGTCTGTATCCATAGTGGATTGATACGTCTGTATCCATAGTGGATTAGTATGTCTGTATCCATAGTGGATTAGTATGTCTGTATCCATAGTGGATTAGTACGTCTGTATCCATAGTGGATTAGTATGTCTGTATCCATAGTGGATTAGTATGTCTGTATCCATAGTGGATTAGTATGTCTGTATCCATAGTGGATTGATACGTCTGTATCCATAGTGGATTAGTATGTCTGTATCCATAGTGGATTAGTATGTCTGTATCCATAGTGGATTAGTACGTCTGTATCCATAGTGGATTAGTATGTCTGTATCCATAGTGGATTAGTATGTCTGTATCCATAGTGGATTAGTATGTCTGTATCCTTAGTGGATTAGTATGTCTGTATCCTTAGTGGATTAGTATGTCTGTATCCATAGTGGATTGATATTGTTGTATCCATAGTGGATTGATACGTCTGTATCCATAGTGGATTAGTACGTCTGTATCCATAGTGGATTAGTATGTCTGTATCCCTAGTGAATTAGTATGTCTGTATCCATAGTGGATTAGTATGTCTGTATCCTTAGTGGATTAGTATGTCTGTATCCATAGTGGATTGATATTGTTGTATCCATAGTGGATTAGTATGTCTGTATCCATAGTGGATTAGTACGTCTGTATCCATAGTGGATTAGTATGTCTGTATCCATAGTGGATTAGTATGTCTGTATCCCTAGTGAATTAGTATGTCTGTATCCATAGTAAATTGATATGTCTGTACCCATAGTGGATTTATGTCTGTACCCATGGTGGATTGATATGTCTGTATCCATAGTGGATTGATATGTCTGTATCAATAGTGGATTAATAAGTCTGTATCCATAGTGGATTAGTATGTCTGTATCCATAGTAAATTGATATGTCTGTACCCATAGTGGATTTATGTCTGTACCCATGGTGGATTGATATGTCTGTATCCATAGTGGATTGGTATGTCTGTATCAATAGTGGATTGATATGTCTGTACCCATGGTGGATTGATATGTCTGTACCCATAGTGGATTGATATGTCTGTACCCATAGTGGATTGATATGTCTGTATCCATAGTGGATTGATATGTCTGTATCAATAGTGGATTAATAAGTCTGTATCCATAGTGGATTAGTATGTCTGTATCCACAGTAAATTGATATGTCTGTATCCATAGTGGATTAGTACGTCTGTATCCATAGTGGATTAGTATGTCTGTATCCTTAGTGGATTAGTATGTCTGTATCCATAGTGGATTGATATTGTTGTACCCATAGTGGATTGATATGTCTGTATCCATAGTGGATTAGTACGTCTGTATCCTTAGTGGATTAGTACGTCTGTATCCATAGTGGATTAGTATGTCTGTATCCATAGTGGATTAGTATGTCTGTATCCCTAGTGAATTAGTATGTCTGTATCCATAGTAAATTGATATGTCTGTACCCATAGTGGATTTATGTCTGTACCCATGGTGGATTGATATGTCTGTATCCATAGTGGATTGATATGTCTGTATCAATAGTGGATTAATAAGTCTGTATCCATAGTGGATTAGTATGTCTGTATCCATAGTAAATTGATATGTCTGTACCCATAGTGGATTTATGTCTGTACCCATGGTGGATTGATATGTCTGTATCCATAGTGGATTGGTATGTCTGTATCAATAGTGGATTGATATGTCTGTACCCATGGTGGATTGATATGTCTGTACCCATAGTGGATTGATATGTCTGTACCCATAGTGGATTGATATGTCTGTACCCATAGTGGATTGATATGTATGTATCCATGGTGGATTGATATGTCTGTACCCATGGTGGATTGGTATGTCTGTATCAATAGTGGATTGATATGTCTGTACCCATGGTGGATTGGTATATCTGTATCAATAGTTGATTGATATGTCTGTATCCATGGTGGATTGATATGTCTGTATCCATGGTGGATTGATATGTCCGTATCCATGGTGGATTGATATGTCCGTATCCATGGTGGATTGATATGTCCGTATCCATGGTGGATTGATATGTCCGTATCCATGGTGGATTGATTTGTCTGTATCCATGGTGGATTAGTATGTCTCAACAGTACCCATAGTGGATTGATATGTCTGTACCCATAGTGGATTGAAAGTGTATCTGTACCTGTAAGTTCATCCACTCCCACTACCCCCCCCCCCCAACCCCCTCTCAATCTCACAAAATATTAAATATGACATTTAACATGATTCTTAAATGTCCTCTTTCCTGTGATCAAAATGTCATTAGGAGTTTAAATGAATGTTTTAACTGTAACACACACTTATTCAAGTATAATCTCCCGAAGATGATCATACCATAAATTTTGAAAAACATTTTGAATATATTTACTGACATTATGATTGCATTAAGAACATTAAATCTACATTTACAATGTCAAAAGTGCCGATTGTGGTCTCAATACTTGGCCATTGTCATTCGTATTATAATAATGTATATTAGATAAGAGTTCGTTCTTGCTAACAATTATTTAATGAAAATAAAAGCACAATCAAAAGGTTCCATTATAATGAACATGTACTTTTATCATTTTATATCAATATATTCATAATAAGGCGTCATTGTTGAACCAAAAATTGATCGAAAGCTTTTTAATAAATATGAAGATTTAAATAGATAAGAAAAGAATTGACAAAGGACAGCAGGTTTGTAGATTATGTTTGTTTAAGATTTCATGTACTAAAAGTTCTTTCAAACAGAAATCTACAAATAAGCGTACTGCACTCCATTTCGAGGACTTGTGTCCTTTTACACAAAAAATGCATTTTACAAAGCATGAATCATTAAAAAATGACCCTAATTCTACTTGATCAATTAACTTCATGTTTACTGGTTTTCACTAACGTCAGACCACTTTCAATGTCTTTATTTGTAAAAAGTTGCGTCAATGACTTAATTTTTCATACGTCAATAGTACATTACAGTCCATTCTTCAAAATACTATATTATCATTACTGATCACTTAATTGACAATGTGAACGCCAAGTAAACAAGGCAATTTACCATAATGTACCGACACTTAAAAGCCAGGATCATATCATATGAATGATCTCATGCAAGGAACTATTTCAATTTGTTCCAGTTTAAAAAAACAGTCAGATTTTTAAAATTATTTATGTAATAAACAAGAAGAATGATGATGATGATGAAGGCTATGATGCTGATGATGATGACAACATTGATGACAAAGAGTCGTCACGATGATGACAACAACGATGATGATGACACCAATGATGATGATGATGATGATGATGATGATGATGATGATGATGATGATGATGATGATGATGATGATGATGATGATGATGACGTTGACAATGACGATGACGACAACAACCATGATGACGATGATGATGATCTTAGATATTGACAATAATGGTTTATCTTTTTACATTCATAAACAGCAAAGTTATGATAAGCCCCGTCCAAAAAATCTGGTAAGGTAAGTTAAGACACACAATTACCTCGACTGGAGTCATGATGTTAGATATTGACAATTAATCACAAAAATGGATATAAAAACATAAATATACAGTAAAGTAATGATAAGCCCCGTCCACACATTCTGGTAAGGGGAGTTAACACACACAATTACCGGTGCTGGAAGGAGGTGGTGCTTGTTTTTTAGGTTCACCTGAAATATTTTCTACCAGATTTCATAAGCTATTGAATTGTTTGTTTTTGTTAATAATTGTCTTGTTTAAGGAGACATACTTATATTACCATGATACAAATTTGATTCTTATACATTACTGCTTACATAGCAGTTTATGAATGCAAGCCAAGTTTATATCAAAATTGCTAAGCTCGATTATAAAAGCAGCTTTAAGCTTATACAGTGGTCGAAATAAGGACGAGCCTGTGAGCCCAGTAAGTACATTCAGGTGAAATATTGTTTTCTGGGCTTGCTCAAATTCTCGATTTTATTCAGCTAGGCTTGTTGAAAAAAACGATGGCAACATTAAAGTAATTGGGCTTGTGCTCATCCAAAATTATCATTTCAATGGTCACTTATACATGTCTATATATATCATTAAAATTTTCTTGCGGGGAAAGGTACCAGTACAGTGGTTTATTTCTAGGGGTCATGAGAAAGAGCCCCTTCAAGTAAAGCTAGAAACCAGATTTCTTTGGTAAGAAGCAGACGCCTATACTGATTGATACACCACTTCACCTAACTCTTTAAGAGTCCTGATAAAAACATACATGACTGTATAACAGGCAAAGACCTTATTTTAATACAATAACAAATAGCACAGAAGCAGCCCTTATAGATTGTGTATTTGTTTAATCAATGACTACAGTTCTATGTTGCGACTTGAATGTGGTTGTTCAGCAATGATTCAGTCACCAATTTTGCCGTAAGACTGAATTCAGCCTTCATTCAGCTTAATTCAGCTTAATTCAGACAAACTTCAGACTTTCTGTTTCATGAGGGTTGAATGTGAAAAATCTAGATATGGCATGGACATCATTTCAATCAGTATATATTTGTTCTAAAGAAGAAAGAAGGAATAAACAACCTAATGAATGGCAAAGTTTCCTGGTTACAGCAGAAAAAATGAAATGTCTGAAGAAAAGAATCCTTTAAGAGGCTGTTCTTTTATTGTAAATTACAGACAGTTTTTTTAAATTATCAAAATTTATTTTTATCAAATTATGACATATAATTCTTATTTATCTCCCACCGAATGAAAATTCCATCTTAATTACTTTTGTTTTGAATTTTAAGACTCCATTTTTTTAACATATTAAAAAGGCATGACTCAAAGCTTTCAAAGGGAACTAACTGCTGAAAAAGTTTTCTTTCTGACCAATTGAAATACATCCTATTAGTGTTGTGATAAATGTGAATGTGCAGGAAAGGCCAAGAAGTGAGCACTTAATCATTATATAAATTCACTAAGTAAATTATTATATATAAGAATTAATAACTTCACAAAGGACTTAAGATAATCCAGATTTCCCATAATTTTGAAACACAAAATTAAGTGCCCACTTTGTAACAGTGCTGTAACTGAGGAAGAACATCAACACATAAAACTCATATCTACCTGCTGCTGAAAGAAAACCAGACAAAGAATTAGTAAATATCTATTGTAAACAGTAAGAATCCTCAAAAGTACATTATAGTCAGATATATCAAAAAGTAATGCACCAGTCAATTGCAACCACGGCCCTCCCAGGTCCAAGCAATAGCAGGGACTTTGACTTCGGTCCAGTCAACCCCGGGTAAAATCCCTGCCCTGCGGAAACAAACAGATGGTAAAATCCCTGCCAAATGCCCCGCACCCCAGAGACCCTAGGTAAGGCCCATTCTCTGCTATATTTTGCGCGAAGACAAAACCACTGCATTTGGGGCCACCTGAAAGGTAAAAACACAGCCCATTTCCCCAGCTATCCCCGTTATACCCCCGGACCTGGGGGGGGGGGACGTGGTTACAATTCACTGGTGCATAACAAAAAGACTGTTAGAAAGTACTCATCAATATTTAAAGTTCAACAAATGCATGAGATACCCAAACAGTAGATGAACTTTGCCCAAGCGCAAGCCTGCAAGCTCAGTATTCTGGCTCAAAATTTGCAGGGATTGTTAATTCTTTGAATTTTGATTGTTAAATTTTTGAATTTCATACAGCTGGGGATTTTACAATTGTTATTGATGCCAAATAATAGAAATTTGGGCTTGTTCATGCAAAAGTTTAGATTTCGCTGAATGCCTAAATGTATAATGAATTACTAATAGTGTACAAAACTGAAAAAAAAGGAAAGAAAAAATATGAAAAAAAAAATAGTTAAGGATGTGACACTTGAGGTTTGTCAAACATATGCACTGTATGTGGATGTAAACGCTTTTTTTTTTAGATTATTCCAGTTTGACAAGGGCAAAGCTCACAATTACTAAAACCTGGGGGCCATTTCAATAAAGATTTTAGTCGATTCTCGTAAATTTCAATTATCTTAGTGTCAAAGTTTCATTATTTCGCTCCATAGTTGAATAAATTGAAATTTAGCCAACATTGAAAATTCACATGAAGTTGAAGAAATAAGGAAAATTGATGTTATTGAATTGCCATTTGTGATTTTTATACAGATTTAAGTTTCATAATATATGTCATGTGTTTTCGGTCCGGATAGAAAAATCCGAAGCGAGGGCACCTGTGTAAATGCCAGGTAACAAGGCTTCATATAGCAGAGTTACCGGCTACTAAGCTGTCTGAGGGTCAGAATTTTCTATGCCAACCGGACAAACATGATTGAAATTTTTTTCTTGCATACCTTTAATGACATTTTTGTGAAAAAATGACATAGGCAAACACATTTTTGTACTGACGACATAACATAATTTTTATTCACTGCATACGTCATAAAGTTCCTTCATTAAAGTCTTATTTTGTTTTGTTTTGAAGCTATAATTTTGCTAAGTTAATGTTTATGGAAATCATCTATTGAAAAATCCTATTTATACTTGCTTAAAGTATATGATAAAAGAAATAAAAAGTACTGCGTCACAGTGCACATTTAACCCTGTTGAGAATAACATGAACTATTCATGAACTATTCATGAATGACAATTTGGACAAATCAGGTTCATGAACTTAATGTTGGTTCATGAACTTTTAAGTTCATGAACTTATTTGTAGTTTTGAGTTTCAAGTTCATGAACAACTTCATATTAAGAAGTTGATGATCGAACAGTTCATGAATTATTCATCAAAGGTTCATGAACAGTTCATGACTTGTGCATGAACCATGCATGAATACATTTCATGAATGTGATGAATAGTTCATGAATTATAACTAGTTCCTGAACTATCACTGAATGTGATAAATAACCCCGATCCCTCCTTTGTCACAGGAAATAATTTAATATTTCATTAAAAGCATAGGGGGTGCCAGATTGTTTTCCAGTATGGCTGAATTCACCAAAAATGCCTATCCGGTATGCTAGAAACAGTTAGAACTTAAATCCTTCATTGAAATGGTGCCCTGGGTTTCTGTGTACAATGTTTCATGTAAATTCTGGGGTTTTGAGTTTTTCGCCAACCACGTGTGCTAAAAAAGCTTTGCAAAAGCATCGCTAATGCATCGCTTAAGCTGTGCTAAATGCTTTACTTAATAGGCTAAATTTTTCGCACAACCACACTGATGACACAAAGGCTATTACAATATCTAAGTGTTGTTTTTTTTTTTTTGAAAAACAGACATAAATAAAATAAAATTAATACATTTCCAGAAAAAATATCAAAAAATTCAATTAAAATCTTCACACACTTAATTCAAAAGCTAAAACTAAAAGAATTTACAGTTTTCAGTATTTTTATTGCTATTTTGTGAATTGGAAGTTTTGACCATAATATTTTGCATTGCTTTCCATATATTTGCAAGAAAACAAGAAAGATCTAATGCTCTAATGCAAAAGACACCACAAATGCTTGACATGCATTTTCTACTCAAGAGTACCACTACCGGTATATAAAAACTTCAAAAGATGCAAAACCAGAAATGCGTGAAAAAACATGGCTTTATTTGAACATAATTATTCCTACAAATTTTTGATAAAACCTTGCCTATTATTAAGGTACTTTTTATACTCCTAAGCTTAAAAGCGTTTTTATTCATTTTGTCTTGGGAACCATAATTTGTAAATTAAGAATATAAAGAATATTAGAATTTACAAACGAAAACTCTGTGTTACACATATATTATAATTACCAGCGGAGGAGTAGACCTTGGACAGTTTTTGAGGATTTTTCAAGATGCCTTCATGATTTGTTGTGATATCAGGTATTTTTTTCTGAACAGAAAACTTCAGTTCCTTTTCTGTTAGAAATATACAAGATTAGCTGAAATCAAACTTCTTGGTTGCAAATAGTTCCTAAAAAGAATAGAAGTGATATACAATTAAGAGCTTGCAAGAGTTCTCGGACTTTTCTTGAAAGATATCATCAAATATTTTATTGATTTTTTTTCTATTTAATATTTGAATTTTTAAACATATACTTTTTGTATGGAGCTTTATGAATAATTTTGTTTAGCAGAAAATATGTCTCCTTTATTTTTATGCCAAAACGTGATGTTTGGTGACGTCTGACATATCTTATATGACGTTCAGTGATGTCTGGCATATCTCATATGACGTTCCGTGATGTCTGTCATATCTTATATGACGTTCTGTGATGTCTGTCATATATCTTGTAAAAAGAATATACACAGTAATAAAATCAAATGAAACAAAAACAATATGCCTCACAAACTCTATAAAAAAATGTTTAACAGACTCTTGAAAATAACTTTCAAAATGAGGCAAAGATCATGAATGTCCGAAATCTAGTCCTGTCCGAGATCTACTCCTGTCCGAAACCTAATTCGCACTTGCTATGTTGATTTGTTCAAGTTAAATAAAATAAATTATTTTAAAGGTCTGAAATGGTATATGTTTACAAGTACCTATGATTTCAATTATAAATAAAATTAACGCACTAAAATATGGTCCTTTTATTTTTTCAGTTTTAATAAAATTACATGATAGTTTTTACCCGAGTTATTTCGCTTACAATTGAGTGCAACCCTACGTCACCTCAAGTGATTGAGGGTACTGAAGTTATCTTCTGAAGATAAAATTTCAATCATTTTTGACACTTTAAAACAAAAAATGACAGCCATTAAGGCTGCACTCTCACAGACTGAACGTTTTGACAACTTTTTTATTTTTTGTCTTGGAACAAGCCATTTTTTGCGAAGTGCATGGAAACCAGTTATATTATACTGCTGACAAAAAATCAGATCACAGCATTTTATATCTAAGTTCAAAAATTGATGTTTTATGCATTTTTCTTAAACCGTTAGCCAAAAAACATTAATTTTCGGACAGAAAATGAAAAATTCTGATCTGATTCTTTTGTCAGCATTCTTATATCATTGGTTAGCAGCTATATACGCAAAAATTTGCTCTTTCCAAAAATTTTTTTTTTAAAAGTTGTAAAAACTGTAAATCTGTGAGAGTGCAGCATTAAGGCATCCTATGTGGAATTGTGTGATTGTATTATACTTTAGATAACTTATTGAGCTACTACAGCCATATAACTTGTACCAAACTTTTCCGAGATTTTGCCAATACACATTGAAACTAAATTTTTATTCTCCAAAGTTATTGATTGCAGGACAAGAGAATTCGCGGTACTTTCTATAATAAATGGGCGATAACCCTCCAGCTACTTGAGCGTCATGGCTGGTAATAAAACTTATCCGAGATATAATGCTCATACTCATTCTGACTAAAGTCGATGGTATTTGGACAAAGACTTCGAAAGTTATTGAGCAGATTAGACATAGTCAGGGCGCTGCCAGCCCATCCACCTGTACGCTGTAGGTATAAACTATAAAACTTCCCCTTTTTTTTAAAACGGTCATATAAAAATTCATACTGCAATACTTTGATTGATTTTTTCGGTCATTCATTTAACACATTCATAATCAGTCGGCAATGTAACCCTTTCAAAGTTTATACCAAAATTACATGAAGTCACCAGGCATCAAAATTTAACATTATTGCCGTACTAGGCTTTCAAGCATCCTTGGCACCCCAGCCTATCATAACCTATATGATACCCTGGGCAAATCAGCTGTAAAAATCTCATACTCATGAATAATTAAAAAGGTGAAATCCAGACGCTTGATTGGTCGCATGGGACACACCTTATGCAGTGCGGAAATGGCCAAGAAGTTACGGATGTAATCTGCGTTCGAAATAATCAAATGAGGTCACGGTTTACAAATCGTTTTAGACTGGATATTGTTAAATATGCCAAAAGCTCTTAACAAAGGAGATTCTTTCCTTTTATTATTGGCTATTTCATTGGTCAGAAAAGCTTATAAATGATTTACGAAGTTTCCCTAGCCAATTTAATTGCCCAGGGTATCATATAGGTTATGATACGCTGGGGTGCTGAGAATGGTCCATAAGATACTTTAATTAAACCAACAAGAAACATGTTTTTAAGACAAGATCACAGTAGGTAATAATGTTAACCTTCCAGTAATACTGCTATAGGACCACTCCAACTTTCTTCAGAATTTATAGAAACCCTCCATAGAAACGCATATAGTTGGTATAACTATGTGTTTTATTGTTGAATTAAATTGGATACTTAAAGAAGCCATGTTTTATGGACAGATAGACAGAAATATGGTGGGAAAACCACAATTAAATAGTTGCTGGTTTTTGAATGACAAAGCTTTTAACAATAAAAGTTCTGCATTTCTCCATCCAAAGAAATATGTCCGTTTCATGCTTGAAAATTTGCAAAAATAACGTTAAAACTCCTTCCCAATAGTAATTTAATTATTACTCCTTTATGCCAGTTTTCTTCATAATGATAAACTTCAATGAATTACTTTAATAATCGTAAAATCTTCACTGGATTTGATTAACTCCCCTGATTTGGACTGACAATCATACACTCCCCAATATTCCCTTAAAGGGGGCTGTACTCTGTATGATGAAATAGCAAAAAAAAGAAAATTGTCGAAAACTGACATAAACTTGGTATCAATGTGTACAATGCATTGAAACTTACTAACTGAAGTACCACATAGTTAACAGTTAATTTATTTTTCGCAGTTTTTTGGTATTTTTCCATTAAAAGAGATTATTTTTCGCAGTTTTTTTGGTATTTTTCCATTAAAAAAGATTACTAGGTATGTCTACCTAATAGAATTCATTCCTTATGCGTGATTGGCTAGTCGATGTTATCACGTGATATTACCAAGTTAGGTATACATTTGTCTTTAAGAATTGTTATCTTCCCTCAAATTCTATATGTAATGGCTATCTCTCCTGAAATCCTGGTACAAGTAGTTATCTCCCCTGAATTATCATTGCAATGGTTTAGCTTTCCTAAATTTCCTCCTGAATTTCCATTACTATGAAAATCTCCCCTGAGTTTGCTTTACAATGATTATCTCCCCTTAATTTCCATAACAATGCTTATTCCCCCACCCCCACCCCCTGAAAACCTGCAACACATAGTAATCTCACCTCTATTTCCTTCACAAGAGCAATCTTTCTGAATTTCCTATAAAATGGCCGGTAATCTCCCATTAATGTCATAAATTGTACTTTTCTATTAATTTCCATTTCAACATTTATTCCCCCTAAATATCCTTTATAATAATGGTTTTCTCCCTGAATTTCTTTTAACATTGGTTATCTCATCAGAATTCTTCAAAATGGTTATCTCCCCTGAATTTTGTTTAGAATTGATATCTCCCCTGAACCTCTTTAGGAAAGGTAAACTCATATGTATTTCTGCATGAATCATATTTCTGATCAATGAAATGCTAGGAAATATACATATATAAAATATAATTAAGTTATTCAATTATAATGAAAAAAATAATTTATTTTCAGTGATTTTCGGTGAAATAACAACTCTCCTGCAATCACAGTGATTTTTATCTTGCAAAAGCAAAAAAGTCTGCGTGCATGTTGAAAATTTAAGCATCTGAATAATTCCTTACTTGCTAAATCTGTAAATGCTAAAAAAATAATAATACCATGTTAATAAGTTCCCGATTGAAATTATTAGTATAATTAAGTTTAACATTAAAGCAAATAATAATTATCATTATAGGTAACAAGTTCAAATACAGTTGCGCATAAAATGAATTTTGTAATAAAAGCTGAAATGTAATAATTTATTGTATATTATTTTGGAATTTTCATGACACACTTAAATATAATAATTCATCTAGAATATTGATTGTTATTTTATCATTTTTTCATAGAAGATTATGAGTTACGACTTTTTTTATACCATTTTTTTGAAAGATTAAGATATCAATTCTCCTGAATATAAATCTTAAATTTTATTACTGATATAAATTAATATACCACCCTCTAAAATTGATTTATGATAAATTATTGATATAAGTATCATATATGCATATCTTAACTTCACAGACTTTCATTATTACCATTACACCACGTTCAGTATCCTTCAAAGGGGGCAATAATCTGGTAATCCCCATTAGCAGGCACCCAACAAAGGCATGAAGATATCTACAAATCCTAATGCCACATTCATTATTGAAACCTTATCTTGGTAAGCAAACATTGATACAAAGCTAAAATAGTGCAATTATTTGACATTGGGCATTAAGTAAATTTTAGGTAAAATTTAACCCTGACCCATTTCATTTTTTTAGGCAATATGGCTTCCTTATGATTTTTACCTAATTGCGTGTTTGCATTTATCGAGATGGGAATTCGTTAAGTTAAGCTGAGAAAATTATTGAAAAGAACCAATTTATTTTTTAAATGATTTTCAGTTCATTGTCAGGCAATACTAAATGGCTGTTGTATTTTTTTATTTACAGTCAAACCCAGATGGCTTGAACTTGCTTTGCTCGAATTCCTCCTTGACTTGAACTGGATGTAAGGACCGATTTCTTTATACTGAAGTTAAGCATTTTCAATACACCGAGGCTCAAGGTAATGTTGCTGGTCCCTGGGAGTTCAAGTCAACAGGGTTTGACTGTATGTTAAGTATAATTAAGAACAAGAGTGATGACTAAGCCAGGTACCAACAATCATTAAGTATGATTGCCTTAAAGATAATTTTATTATTTTTCACCAAGGGCCATAACTCATAAACCTTTTATGCTTTTGGCAAAAAATAACAAAGTAATACAAGTCACTTTATAGATGAGTGCATAATTTAACATATTTTTAAACATTAATGTCAAGTTTCACAATTTTAAACATCAGTACCAGAAATGTTACCAGTTATGGCGAAATTTTAAGTAGATCTTGGCTATGTATTTCATTTAAATAATGGATATATTAACTTCAAATATGTGTAAACCTTACGCTCATCAAGGGACATAATTCGGATTCAAATGATCTTAAAATATCAGCTCATCAAGGGAAGGAACTCCCGAATTTTGAGTAGCTGATATGTTCTCATTAAGAGATTGCAACTTAAGATTTTTCTTGTATTTGATTTGTGCTCATCAAGGGACTAAAGTCCTGATTTTTTTAAGTAGTTGATTTGTGCTCATCAAGGGAACTAACTCCTGATATGTTTAGTTGTTGATTTGTGCTCATCAAGGGAACTAACTCCTGATTTTTTGAAGTTTTAGATATGCACTCATCAAGGGAAATAATTATTTGCGAAAATCTGAATCCATTTCAAGTTTTAAGATGCAATTTTCTAAGCCATAAAAACATAAGAGTGCTTGAACTTTAGACAAGTTATTGACAATATAATCACTAATCTATCTGCATGGTTCTAGATGGGTTTAACTCTTTTAAGAAGGTTTTTATTGCAGTATAGATTTGCAAATATGTGAGGTGGCATCTCTAATGGTATCCTAGCTTCAGATATTTGCAATAAAATAACAGGTTAACAAAACCTCAACTAATTTAGACAACCCTACGGCCTAATGCAAAAAATAATATTTTTGAAAAAAAGTATTTTTGCAACCATTACAAAGTTTCAAGTTTTAATCTTGTGTGTTTTGTGATCTTTGATGTGTTATTTGCTTTAATTAAAGTCTTATGTCTGTATATATAAAAGTTTCCTTTTCAAGAGTTCTTTAAGTTAGTCTTAAGTTATGATAAATTATTCACTTAAAAATAATCACTCTGAATGATCTACCTAATTTGAAACATATCAAATAGAAATCAATACAATTGTTAAAAAGGAAGTCAAATGCATAAAATTTAAATTAAATTTTAAATTTTTCTGTCATTTTTGTAAGTAGTTATCTTGAAAATTCATGTTTCACTTGTGACTTGAATGCCATCAAAAGATAAATCATAAGGCCTAGAGAAAAGGGTTTGTTTCTTGTAACAAGACCAAAAAGATATGGCTCTGTAGTTTGTTTTGTTTTTTAATAATGCATGTTAAACAACTGTTGTTGAAAATTTTCATTGAGATATTGAAAAAAGAAATTATGCACAGTTTGAAGCTGAAAAAAATCTAGTTGTGAAATTAGCAACTGCCATATATTCAGATGAAAAAAATTGGGTATACCTCATTTCTTTTGCATTTTTTTCTATTTCCATTTTTGGCCCCAAAAAATGAGTTGGTGTTAAATAAAGAGGTGTGGTTGGGTTACCAGAAACAAATCTATTTTTTTATTTTTTAGGCCGAGAGAGAAGATCATTCAATTTTGGAATTGATATTTTAGTGCATAATTGATCACTTCCTATGAACTTGAACCCCATGTTTTCAAATCACTGAAAGCCATTTAATCCTGAATTTCTTCGTATTAATTTTTGAAATACATACATTAAGTGCCAAGGGTTTGGTGTGTATTTTATAACTATATATATTCCAAATCACTAATTGTCCTGGAGTTTAAAAACTTCCGTCTAGTTAAATGAAACAATTATATTTACTTAATACATAGCCTCAAATGCCAGTATTTCTTTCAATAAAATGGTCTTGAACAACTTAACTTACATTAAATGTTGCAAAATTGTGATAAAAATGGGAAAAAAACTGTAAGAAAAAGAAAAAAAACTAAAACAAAACAGATGCTCAAAGAAATAAACATGAAAATGAAATATTTGCTACATATTCTATAATGTTTATTATATAATTATTGAATAATTAAGGATGTGAAAATCTTTATTGCATCCTTAAAGCTCACTTTTCACATTGATGTTTATTCAGAAAGTCTGGCTTTATGACACAAGCCTTCTAATTTTAGACTTCCCTCGTTTTACCAATTCTATCAAAGAATATATATATATGCCCATACATATATTTTGTACATATCTGGAAATAAGTGTTTTTCGTATCAGATTCATCTTTCAATTACGAATTAAGTATATATAAGTTTAGTAAGGATCATGAGAAAAGTGAGTTTCGATGAAATAAATAATTTCACATGTATGCATAAACGTGCTCCGATATAGTACTTATATCTCACCTAAAGACCACGGTTCCAGCTCCGCCTTCCCATATTTGATGGGTTTATAGCCCTCAAAGCCAGCGCACACGTACGAGCGCCCATCTTGGAGATCCTCTATATCCACAACACGATGTCCGCTACTTGGAGTAAAGATCTGTCGTACCCCGTACGGCAAGCTGAGATTAGATGGCAATTTACCCGTAAGATCATTCAACAAGTCGTTGAAATTAAAGTATCTGTGCGGAGTTATGTACAACTTTTTCCCCTTAAAGTAACGATCCCCATTAACGAAGAACCGCACTTTCCTAGGGCGCCGCAAATCACGGTATCGATCGTCAACAACATCTCTATGGGCCTGCGATACTGTGTTAAAGTTGAAGGCCCGCCGATGCATTGTTTCCGTCATTGAAGCGGTTTTAAGATGTTCCCGTTATCAGCAATGAAAAGTACGCTGAGCGACGATGCTGATTATACTTGGATCTTGTCTATCTGTCACCATGGCAACTGAAAATAAACAAAAGACTTTGTTTAAATTTACAGTAAAAACTGGCTTTGTCAAAATTGTTGGGACATCGGGGAAAATTGCAAGATAACAAACATTTGATATAACCAACATACCACACAATTGTCTTACTAAACCTCAAATATTTTTTAAAAGTTTGACATAACCGGAATATCGAGATAACAGAGTTTGACATAGCGAGTTTCGACTGTATTTACTTTACAATAATGGTGAAATAATTTACTTCATCCTCATACGAATTCAGAAATAGTACAGACCACTGAGGACCTCCTTGCATTATAGCAGGGCTCTCGTGAGGGGGGCTACTTGGGCAAAGTCGTTACCTAAAATTTCCAGACTTCGCCCATTTGTTGCATGAAAATATCGACTTCACCACCATGTTTTTTAAGTGACCAACAATTCAGCCGACAAACATTGAAAGGATGATATCCATTCAATATTTGTGGGCTGACTGGGAGGTCTGTTTATTTGAGCCGCTTTGTGATGTTTCAATCAAGTTCTTTTGCTCAATACATCATATGCGTGACATAAATTTTAGAAGCAAAAAAGTAAGCAGACGAAACTCACGTCACATTGTCTTGCATGTAAGGCCATATCTTCAACACTATATCCGACATAATCTTGAAATGTTCAGCATTGCCTCCAGAAATATCAATAAATTCAAATATCAAATAAAATCAGATAAGCAAGGCCAAAACTCATGTGTCACGGCTCATTTACAATGTTTCAAGTTTGGGTAAAAGGAATTGCATGTTCCTAAAGCTAATGCTTCCCTGTAAACTGACGGAAATGGTCGTCTGCATGAAAGTACACAACCAGACCTACAGATCAGACCTTTTTGAAGATAAGCTACCCCTTTTGTGAGAGATTGATTCCTTCAACCACTTTATATTAGTTTTTGTTTATTATTTCTTTATTGAACAATTATTTCTGTGTATGTCAAATTCATTGTTTAGTACTGCAAAATAGACGTTATACTCCTTCCAATAGCAATATACCCCCATCTGATTGCAAAATACCCTTCCCAATGCAAAATACCCCTTCTGATTGCAAAATACCCTTCCCAATGCCAAATACCCCTTCCCCTTCCCAATGCAAAATACCCCCTCTGATTTCAAAATACCCTTCCCAATACAAAATACCCCTACCCCTTTCCAATGGAAAATAGCCCTACCCCTTCCCAATGCAAAATCATATGTTTTTCCCAAATATGAAAATAAAAATCCCAATTTAAGGTTATAAAAAACATGGATCCAACCCCAATCCATTATTGTATGGATTTTTTTTTATTCTGTTTAACTTTAATGATAAAAAACAACATATGATTTGTCACAGTACAGATAAAGAAATATTAGCAATATTTTGGCGCTTTTTCAATGGGGAATTTGTGTACACTGACATAGCTTAGGTTAATTGAAAACCCCATTTATAAAAACTAATATTTTTTATATGTACACAAACCATATGCTTTTTTTGTTTTGACCATTAAGTCAAATAAACGAGTGAAATTATAATTAAATGATGCATTTAAACTAATATATTTCTAAAATTTCTATCTTTAAAATGGAACTGCAGTTATTCATAATTACTAAATAAATTATCTGTGCTACATAACCTGATTATTTATGTAATGTAATAATCCCTTGATCTTACCTTTCAAACGACCACAAGGTTTACATGGTCAACGCTTTTAATTCCGATAGACGAAAATAGATTAAATTCCTACCCAAGTTTTTTAAACTTTATTGGCCTTAATTTTTGTATCCCATATCACTATATTACTCCATGATGAAGCTAATTGATTCTTCCGTCCATAATATTTTAGTGTCTTAATCACAAACAAACTTCTTATCGTATCATTTGTTAAAATCACAGAAGTTTTAAACAATTTGCTAATGTATCGCATTATAATTTGAAATCATTAAGAACTAGGTGTATTGGCTATTGAAACCATTGTAAGCTTGTTATAAATTTGGGGTTAACAAACACTTACTGCCAGATAGATATATATATACATAAACTTCAGATCAATAATCGAACAAGAAGTAGTGTCGATAGTTTACGCAAATAAGATAATCCTATGACCGACAAGAAGCATACAACAGATGATCAAATTAAATGCCCTCGTGCAAAACCTTTTACGGAAGATGGCTTTAGAAATGATTTTGAAGTAAATTTGCTCATCGATTTCATGTAGGAGTGAGAAAAAAATCTTAAGAAACGTCATTAATAAGTATATTCAATGGGACTTATTAAGTTTGATAAAATTCAAAATAAACAAAATAAATGTTATTTATAATCTAGAAAAATCGATTCACTCTGGCGTAGCTCATGGATTGTGCATTTTTATCCTTATTACAAAGGGATGTTGGTTCATGGAGGCTCCCTTTTGACCTCCCAAATGCTAAAAAACAAACAAAAAAACATTGAGATAGTGGTGTTTGAAACATATGTTATAATCACTTATAAATCTTAAATAATGCAAAGCTGAATACTTTTATTTTCACTTTCACCAATTTAGGGCGCTTCATGAAATGTGCTTAAATATGACAATGACTGACTTAGAGTTCTAAATACTTAAATGTGTGTATTCAATGCAATTTAAATATGAAAAAATCATAGAAAACATAATTACTTTAAAAATTAAGCATGAATCAAATTTCATCGCAAGTAAATCAAAATGGATGAATTTGAACTAAAATTGGAATCGCTATTGTCTTAAGCTTGGTGAACCTGATTAAGTATACTATATTCTTAATTGAAGGGTTTAAAGGTAAAAAAAATTTTTTTGTTTCCGTTATTGGCCTATCATTTTCCGGAAGCAAACCAGAAATAAAAGGAGAACTCGGTGTTTAAGTTTAAAAGCTTTTCATTGATTCCTTAGTAGATACGATGCTATATGATCATCATATCTTTTATAGATGCAAACTTGCCCATATCATGAAGTAACCTGATATTGTTTCCTCAATCAGTAATATCAACCTATTATATAAAAGACAGTTCATTATTGATAGACAATTAAAATAAAAATGATGGGATGATAGAAACTTGAAATACTCATTGATCATGCTAGATACCCAATTCATTTTAAATGTCATGCAGTAATGCACCAGTAAATTGTCATCACGTTCCCCCAGGTCCAGGGGTATACCGAGGAAAGCTGGGGAAATGGGCCATGTTTTTAAGTAATGGTCCTGCAGTGCCAGTGGAATGGGGCGGTTTTGTCTTCGCGTTAAAAAATAGCCGGGAATGGGCCTTTCCTAAGGTCCATGGGGTGCGGGATATTTGGCGGGCATTTTACAAGCAATTGGAAAATTATTGCCGCCGTGGTTACAACTGACTGGTGCATATATAATAATCATTTACATTGGTACATCTTATCTGTAAGACTGATTGCATAGATTTCAAGCACAATTTTCTCATTTGGCAAATTTGCAGGGCTAAAAATGAGCCTATATGGAATTACCTCTTTAATTATTATCTTCTTGAAATTAATTCATGATTATAATGAATAACCAAACAGTGTATTTTAAAATGCAGTTCAAATGAAGCAATTATTTGATTTACAGAAATTTATGTTTTGAATAAATGTTCTAAATTTCATTCTTAAAAAGGCAATTTAATACGTAAAAAATGTAATTTTTTTATACAAAATATCTTACACAGTTACTTTCAATTCAACATTTGATTAATAAAAAAACTGACTTCAAATTATTCAGTTTATTGAGTTAAGTTATAATCAGCGTAAATTAAAGTATTACCCAATACTTTAAATTATAAGAAAATTGATATGGACAAATTTTCAAGCACAAACTTAGTTGTTCGTCAGTGGTCGAAATTAAAACAAGCCCGTAAGCCCTGCACTGGTAAAATGTCTTCCAGGCTTGCTCAAATTCTGAATTTTATATAGCAGGCCTTGTTAAAAAAATTGATGCCAAGCTATAGTATATGAATTCGGGCTTGTTCATCCAAAAGTCTAATTTCAATGATTGGCACATTATAACATTCTTTTTCATCTAGTAAGTAAAGTAATTGTACTTCTATCATAAGCTGATAGCACTTTTCTTTGATAACGACACCCTCAACCCTATATAAGTATCAATCTCGTTTGACGATGTCAATCTTATAATTTATCTTGAAGATTTAAAACGTCAAACAATCACACCGTAAAACTATCGACAAAAGGATTACTTCTGCCAGGCACACCGTTTCCTAGCTGGAAAAATCTATACATCATTATTGTGATTATTAAAGCCGTCGTGGGACATCGCAATAAATGTCAACCTGTTTGTGCCTATTATAAGTATATTACGGTTTGAAATTACATTGCACAGGCAAAGAATAAATCCACTGATGCTCTTGAATTGCTCAGAAACAAACAGAAATTCTGTCAATAATTTAAGTAAGCAATTGTGAGATTGTTCAGAACTTTGTCAAAATGAACAGCGTGAACAGCATCTTTGTTAACTTTTATAAACATGAATTATTTAATGATTTGCTCCCATATTTAAATACAAAGTACAGCTGAAACAGTTGTCTTAAATCTTGTTAAATACAGTAGAGATTACAATCATTGACTTAAAGGGTGATTCTTGAAGAATTCATAAAGTTCTAGAAATGAATTATTCCAGAACTGAAGAAAATTCTTGAACATTTTTCGCAGAGGAGGTGTATCTATATTAATTTTCCTGTAACAATTTGAAAGTTAACAATGAGAATATAAGCAAAGTTTCGAACAATCCGCCCATTATTATGGTAAAAGAATAAAACTAAATCATTTGCGGTTTAAGGAGGAGGAGGGGGTAGGGGGCACAACTAACATGTTCCCATTCCCCATTTATTCTTGTCCAAGATAATGCATTTATGTCAATATATTTTTTTTATTTTTACAAATACTTCACATCAGATTGCATCAAAATTTCCTTTCACATACACTTATATACGTAATTAACAAAATTTTAACTTCATATTTTTTGTATTCAAAGTTGAGTCCCTGAAGTTGCATGTCCGGCTACACGACCACTTACAATTAAATTGTAAATTATTTTCAAATACCCAGCACCTTGAAGCGTTTTTTACTTTTCAAACTTATAAAGCTTATACTTTCAAGAGTAAACAAAAATTACTGGTTATACATCTTAAAGTCCCGTTATGTAACATACCCCAAGGCAACAAATAACAAATAATGTGTTTGATGTTTCTGACGGACTCACGAAATACTTGTGACTCTGAAAAAAAAAAATTTGCTTTACAGTCGGTCATTTTTTTTTATCTTTCATTTTCCATAAAAGAATAAAAGGATCACAAAAGAAAACACACACACACAAACAATTCAATATGCGGGTAGGCAACGCCAAAAAACCTATTTGTTACTGTGGCCCAATGATACAGAATTTATAATGAGGCACAAGACAAGATGAATGTTTTGTACATAGTGATATTAGTTAAATACTTCACCATGCCTTTGTATATTGAATCAGTAAATATTTGCTTAACACAAGGACACCAGGTCTAACTAAATCTTTAAATTTATTGGACATTGAAGGCACGACGGTTTTATTGAACTCTCTACCATGAGCCTTATTAGCCTTTAGCCTTTTTGAGCAATGATTTGTAGACCAATAAGAATTGAGTATTGAGAATGATTCAAATTTTCTCCGGTTTTAGACTATTTGTATTCTAAAGAACAATGTGGCTGCTGCCTATATTTTGTAGAACATATTCACTGGAAAAGTTTTCATTTTCTCTTTTAAAGATAAAAGTTCTAGCCAAGGGTTTGCGCTGGTGAAAGTCAAACTTACAACGAAATGTATGT
Source organism: Mya arenaria (assembly GCF_026914265.1). Lineage (NCBI taxonomy): Eukaryota > Metazoa > Mollusca > Bivalvia > Myida > Myidae > Mya > Mya arenaria. The sequence goes on from NC_069126.1 coordinate 80,710,416, forward strand.
TAATCAATTTATCAACTGAGCGATTAAGGATCACATAATTCTTATTAGTTAAACCATTGCTTAAATTTTCTAACGTCAATGTCAGTTCTCATTGGTCCACAAATAACTGCATCCGCAAAAAAAATATGTGGCCAGACAATAACATGTGGATCTGATACACACTAGATTGAATTCATCATGGGTCTGATACACCATGGGTCTAATACACCATGGGTCTGATACACCAAGGGTCTGATGCACCATGTGTCTGATACATCATGGGTCTGATGCACCAGGTTTGATGCACCAGGTTTGATACACCATGGGTCTGATACACCATGGGTCAGATACACCATGGGTCTGATACACCATGTGTCTGATACACCATGGGTGTGATGCACCATGGGTCTGATACACCATGGGTCTGATACACCATGGGTCTGATACACCATGGGTCTGATACACCAAGGGTCTTATGCACCCTGGGTCTGATACACCATGGTTCTGATACACCATGGGTCTGATGCACCATGAGTCTTATACACCATGGGTCTGATACACCCTGTGTCTGATGCACCATGGGTCTGATACACCATGGGTCTGATACACCCTGTGTCTTATACACCATGGGTCTGATACACCAGTTTTGATACACCATGTGTCTGATACACCCTGTGTCTGATACACCATGTGTCTGATACACCATGGGTCTGATACACCATGGGTCTGATACACCATGAGTCTGATCCACCATGGGTCTGATACACCATGAGTCTGATACACCATGGGTCTGATACACCATGTGTCTGATGCACCAGGTTCGATACACCATGTGTCTGATACCCCATGGGTCTGATACACCATGTGTCTGATACACCCTGGGTCTGATACACCCTGTGTCTGATGCACCATGGGTCTGATACACCATGGGTCTGATACACCAGGTTTGATACACCATGAGTCTGATGCACCATGGGTCTGATACACCATGGGTCTGATACACCAGGTTTGATACACCATGTGTCTGATGCACCATGAGTATGATGCACCAGGTTTGATACACCATGGGTCTGATACACCATGGGTCTGATGCACCAGGTTCGATACACCATGGGTCTTATACACCATGTGTCTGATACACCATGGGTCTGATACACCAAGGGTGTGATGCACCATGTGTCTGATGCACCAGTTTTGATACGCCATGGGTCTGATACACCATGGGTCTGATACACCAGGTTTGATACACCATGGGTCTGTACACCAGGTTTGATACACCATGGGTCTGATACACCCTGGGTCTGATACACCATGGGTCTGATATACTGCGTGTCTGATACACCATGGGTCTGATACACCATGGGTCCGATACACCAAGGGTCTGATACACCATGGGTCTGATACACCATGTGTTTGAAACACTAAGGGTCTGATACACCATGGGTCTGTTCACCAGGTTTGATACACCATGGGTCTGATACACCCTTGGTCTGATACACCGTGTGTCTGATACACCATGGGTCTGATACACCGTGGGTCTGATACACCGTGGGTCTGATACACCATGGGGCTGATACACCATGGGCCTGATACACCATTGGTCTGATACACCATTGGTCTGATACACCATTGGTCTGATACACCATGGGTCTGATACACCATGGGTCTGATAAACCATGGTTCTGATACACCATGGCTCTGATACACCATGAGTCTGATACACCATGGGTCTGATACACCAGGTCTGATACAGCATGGGTCTGATGCACCATGCATATATAGGTCTTAACCCAGCTGCAATAAAAAAATATATACCATTTGCGGAAAAAGCCTTGAATTATCTTCCTTTTTTTCTTTGGCACAGTCTTAAGTATCAAAAAAAGTATTATTTTGCCAACTGAAAAACTTTCAGGTTAACAAGCTAGGGTTTTTGTTACAAATATTTCAATTATAGTCTTTTTTACTATTCTTTTGTTTTGATTTACACGCTTTGGAATTTCATTGTTCTATCTAAAGCGTAAGTTCAACTGGGTTCTATGAGCAGTGAAACAAAAAAGATCAAGTTTCATGACAATTATTTGATGAAATAAGTTTAATCTAAGGTGTATTGCAATTTCCCTTGAATGGGGTCAACTGGTAATTTTGTAGATTTTTTTTTAGCAAAAATGTTTTTCATGATAGTTATACTAACAAATATAACTGACAGATGATCGGCAATTTAGGCAAATTGTATTGATTCAAATATGTAAACAAACAACATTTTGAAGTGCATTCCTCTTTTACAAAAATCTGATTTTTTCTCTGAAATTCCTGAAATAGGCAAACACTATGGAACTCTGAAGGGACTTTTTTCACTAATAAGCTGTATCTTGAAAGAAATCAGGTGCAGTTCCATTTGATTTATATTTTATATGAGCAGTCAATATGTATATATGTGTACTTTGGTTTCATAAACAGGTAATGCCTGGAGAAAACAAATGTCTTACTTGAATGTCTTTCTCGGAGCACTGTATGAATGGAGAGGAAAATGTTTGCATTTGAAACTTTGTCTGCATATTTGGAGAAGAGTCTGGTTGTTTATGTAAATACGAGTAATCTAGTTTCAGTCATATTTTTAACCAGTCAATATGACTCAATTAATATGCCATTAATTTTAGTGACAGCTCCATGAAAGGGCTAGTTGTGAATGTATTTTAACATATTTTCTATTATGTTTACTTCTGGGGATAATATTTTTTATTATTATTTTGAGCGCACAGACCGGTTGTAGTTAAAATTTGCCTGCCATAATTTTTACTTGTCCCAGGCTTTGTGCAAGTGGTTATTATTTTTATTAGTGCAACACGAGTTAATAATAATCTCAAGTGTCTTCATTATCGATTAATGTTTCTCTAAATTAAAATGTCCACAACATTCATTAAGCATTTGAGATTTTTAAGCATTTGAGATTTTTTAATAAACTGGATAGATTAATGTTATTTTGTCATGTTGGATAAATGAAGAAAAAAACACCTTAATACATCAGGCAAGTTAAAACAAACCATAGATAATAAACTTTAATTTTAAAACAGACTTTTGACATTTTTCCTCTCTTACTCTGATAATGATTTGTATCACAATCATTACCACTGGTGGAAAAATTGAAAATTGTTCTTCAAAGTTCCGGTGAGGGTACTGTCAACGTTTATCTTGATTAGAAAAGGTCGGTGGTCAGCTTTGATGCCTTTTTATAACACATTTTAAGAATGCTTTTGGAAAATGGGTAATGTGATTTGATGTGTGTTAGATCTACTTGCACACTGGTAAATATGAGACATATCAAAACATTGTTGAGTTATGCACCAGTCAATTGTAACCACAGCCCCCCAGGTCCGGGGAATTGCCGGGACTTTGACTTTCAGTCCAGCCAACCCCGGGTAAAATCCCCATCCTGCGGGGACGAACTAATGGTTAAACCCTGGCCAAATGCCCCCGCACCCCAGATACTCTATATAAGGCCCAATCTCTGCTAAATTTGACGCTATGACAAAACCACCGTGGTCACCCGGCCCTGCGGGGCCACCTGGAAAGTAAAAACACGGCCCTTTTCCCCCGCTATCACCGGTATACCCCCGGACCTGGGGGGGGGGGGTCTTGGTTACAATTGACTGGTGCATTATAACGAACATTCAGGCTCTGAACTGAGAGAAAGTCAACCAGAGATGAAGTTTTTATCAATTTTTATGCAATATTTAGTCAAATTCTCGTCTTGTTTCATTTCAAGTCTTTGTTCCGTTGTGTCCTGTTCTTTGAACGCCTATTATTTTAGACTAGAAATTCACTAATTAAGGCTAGGAAATAAATATTTTAGACAAGAAAAGAACTAGAGAACAACAGTAAATCTTATGTAATATACATACTAATACACAAATTGTGCATATGCATAATTTATTAACACATTTTCGATACTTAAAAACAAATTTTGTAAATATTGTAAACTGCTCGACAGCGATGAAAACTCAATTTACACCTTACCAAATATCGTATCCTATGAAAACAATAACCCCAGATACAAAGTTAATGAATGTTTTCTCAAAGTCAACAAGTTAATTCGCTTGAGACTTATAATATATAGCAATAATACTGCATTATTTATTAAAATGAATTGATTTGACATGACAACAAACCATTTTATGTCCATTAATTGGCACGAAAATATCCAATTTACGGGATCTGTGTTTTATCGTCCGCCATCTTGTTGTTCTGTCAAACATTGAGGCCCCGAGAGGGGAAAATTCCGATATCTTCTGGCCTTTTTCCAAATTAAGGCTACATGCAACTATCATTATCTATTCTAATTTATCTTCGATATGTTGATTTAGATATATCATCAAATTTATCAATATATGGAGAGTTCGGGATATAATCATCCTATACGAACAAGAAGAGCTGTACTAAAATGTAGTACGCACCTGTTGGTTACCGGATGAAATGAACAGTTCAATCTTCAAAGGGCACATACACTAAACAAAATTCCTAACCGGCCACCTAAGTTATCTTCTAATATCCCTTTCCCTGTAAAATAATCCTTATTACAAATTAGTTTCATGAAAAGACCATTATCTCGTACACATGCTGTAAAAACTTGGTTCATATATATCGCTTTGTCAAAAAGATACAGTGTCTCAAATGACAACACACTCAATCATAGAATCACAAAATCTAACATAGAGTGTAAAGGAGGAAAAATAAAAAATACCAACTTTAGTCACTTTAAAATGATATTACATCATATGTGAGACTAAAACTGAGTCATCAACGGCTTATTTAGTTCAAATGAATGTTTAACTTTAACATTACCTTCTATGTGAAACCAAGCTCGAGTCAAAAGATTGCTAAAAATACAAAAACAATGAAAGTTTCCCTATATATGGACTTTGCATTGTTATTTCTTTTCCTTGTGACTTTTGGATTTAGGAGTAACCGCATATGAACTGTGTTTTCTCTGCCGTTTATGTTTCGATTTAGCTGAAATTTTCAAAGAATGTTGCCACGTGAGGGCAGATCGATATCGAATACTGAACTGTATAGTGATTATACATTGTACTTAATGCACTTTTCAGGAAGGTAACTTTACTAAGTGGCCGGTTAGGAATTTTGTTTAGTGTACATCATGACTGTACTATTTACTTTCTATCCAACCTTTTGAAACTCAAAACTATTTCCAAAAATGCAACATTAACGTCACTCTTTTGTTCCTATTAATTTGCTATATACCGCGTATACTAACAAAACTCCAAACAAAACCTTTTTAAATGGGATTTCTAAGTATGATGCCAATACACTCTTATGAAACTTAATGTTCTTTAAATTATACCGAGGATGCATTCAAAGCTGGAATCAAACATTCTAACTGAATATTCCTAGAATTTTGTTCACACGGTATTGATGTGATGACAATTCTTATGGTCAGTCGGACTAATAGCACTCTTAGCGCATAGGATACATGTAACATTATTAATTGAAACAACAAGAGCATCATTAGCGGGCTCAAACGCTCGTCCTTTTTCTCGATTTGCCAAAATGAAATTGATTGCTTCCATGATTTCAAAGTCCAGTTTCAGAACCTATCTACCTGACACGAACAAAAACAGATGTGCGAAAAACGTATGGTTTCCTTAATTCAACATATTTTGAGATATATACAGCTATACCTGGCAATGAAAAGCTTATAGACACAAGTTTGCCTAAATTAATAAGCTGAACTTGCTTACTGTTAATATTTGGTTAATAACTTATTAAAATATAATGTTAGATACACAAATGTCTGTAGGTTTTCTTGCTTCATTTTGATTTTTAAAAGCTCTGTGTGTTGTTGTTGTTTTTTCGAAGGCTCAAAAGATACTAGCTAAATGTCGCTTAACGCAAATTCTCTTTGACATTGCCTCAGTCAATGGGAAACAAATAATCCAACATTTTTTAACCTGAGTTATATGGGTCTTGCTACCCTAGTCAACAATAGTACATTTTCAGGCGAATATCGTTATCGGTGTATTAGTATGGACAAAAGTTACAGTGTTTGCGTCAAAAATAGAGCTGTGTTATAATTCTGTTGTTGTTGTTTTTTCAAACATATGCTAAACTTTTTTTTTATTTTTAGTATGGAAAATGTCTTTGTGGTAGATCCATCGATGTTAATGTATAAATTTAAATGTTTCATTTTCATTTGAAAGCTGCACTCTCACAGATTGAACGTTTTGACAACTGTTTTATTTTTTTTTCTTGGAACGAGCAAACCAGTTATAAATGACTGCAGACAAAAGATCAGATCGCAGTGTTTCATATTTCCGCTCCAAAATTGATGTTTAATGCATTTTTCTTAAACCATTAGAAACGCTTTAAGCCATTAAACATTAAATTTGGAATGGGAATATTAACATCTGCGATCTGATCTTTTGTCAGCAGTCTTTTATCATTGGTTTGCAGATATATTTACGCAAAAGTTGGATAATTCCAAGACAAAAAAAAAAATTGGAAAAACGGTATATCTGTGAGATTGCAACTTAATTGTTTGGACAATTTATAAAGGAAAATGTGTAAGCGCCAATAGTTGGGAGTTTGTATAGCGTAAGTATATGGTATATATTTGTTAATCTTTTGTGGTTGGCAACACGACTTAGACGGGGTACATGTAATCCGCAAGTTACAGAAAACAGTCCTTAATTATTATATCGCACGCGTGAATGATGCTAAAAAACATAAGAAAATAGTATCCATGTATTAATAGGCCATACTTGACAACCAGTTGTCTATACGCATGGTCATCATATGTCCGGGCACTTTAACACAACGTTAAGGGACTCGCTCATGTTTTGGTAACAAACAAAAATATTTCCCCCTAAAATGCATCAAAAAACTTGTCATATAATTAGTATACTCTTTGGTACCGAAATTGCAGGAGAAATACAGTTCAAGCTGCACACTCACAGGTTGACCGTTTTGACAACTCTTTAACTTTTTGTCTTGGAATGAGCCAAATTTTGCATCAATACCTGAAAACTATGATAGCAAGACTGTTAATTAAAGCTCAGGTCGCAGTTTTCCATATTTACGCTCGAATATTGATGTTTTATGGCTAAAAGCGTTACTAACGCGTTTAGATTTTTTGTTCATCCTATTTAGACTCGTTCGATTGTGAGTAGTCTTATATGACTTAATTGAAAGCAAATATGCTTAAATCAGCTGATTCTGAGACTATAAATGAAAAAGTTGTCAATCAGTCAGTCTGTGAGGGTGCAGCTTTTAAGTGTAAGACCCTGTTGTAGTGGCGAGCAAACTCAAGTCGGTATAGTCAAGAAATAAATAGACAACTTTTACCATATCTGCTCGCCAACAAGGACTAGTATGCAAGATGACTAACATTTTAACATTTAATAAATACATTTGTAGCATCACGTGATAATATCAATCACTGACAAATCACGTTGCAGTATTTTGCTGAATCGCGTTCCTAACGCTTTTCAAAATCGTGAACTTCAAAGACAATAAATATTTGAACATATATCAACATTTTTTAAAAGAAAAAAATAGACATTTTCACTGTCTTGAACAAAACAAACAAAAAGGAATCTATTTTGAAAATATTTTTTAACTTTTTAACTTACGTTTTTAAAGCTGCACTCTCACAGATTGAACGTGGTGACAACTTTATTATGTTTTGTCTTGGAACGAGCCAAATTTTGCGAAAATCCATGAAAACCAGTTATATTAGACTCCTGACAAAAATTTAGATCGCAGATGTTTATATTCAAGTTCAAAAATTGATGTTTTATGCATTTTTCTTAAACCGTTAGTAACGGTTTAAGCAATAAAACATTATTTTTCTGAACGGAAATATGAAAATCGGCGACCTGATCTTTTGTCAACAATCTTATATCAATGGTTTGCAGATACATTATTTACGCAAAGATTTGCTCTTTCCAAGACAAAAAATAAAAAGTTGTAAAAATGGTAAATCTGTGAGAATGCAGCTTTAAGTAAATTTTATTGAAAACTGGTTGAGCGTTTGTTGTGATTCGAACTCACGATCCTCCCACGACAGTATTACGTAGCATTTCCAACTCCAATTTTTTATCAACACATTGCATGAGAGAATGATTTTGAAAAGTGTAAAAACATACATATTTAAAAAAAAAGTTATTATATGGTAAAATAAGTTGAGATTGAGATTTGAGCTAAGTATTTTCGTGATATTTGGGGCAGGTCGACAACGGCGTCCTGAACACCTGCTTGTAGAACTTTCTGCATGTGAAAATCGACATACCAGCTCAGTAATGGTGTTTAATTACAGAGTTCTATGATGACTCTTTAGACATACTAGTATACGAAGGATTCACTCTTAGCGACATAGATAAGGTCATAGTTGTAGCCATGAACTAATCGTCTCGGACAACTTGGATTTTTCAGCATACACGACCAGAATGCTCCTAGACACTATGGTTGTGGGGTATGTTGCCTTACAGTGGGCCAGAGATAATTCCCATAGCTTTTAAAGTGATTAAGATTATATAACCATCTTCGGCAGCTTTTCTGGTGTTACCAGCTTTGTTTAAAAATCTCTTTAGAGCACCTGCCGTAAGCTGCAGCTGACCATACCAACATGACCATCCTACAAAAACGTTCATGATAGACCTCTGTACAATCAGAATGTGTATGCCCCGTCCCTACACACAGCAAGCATAGACGAGCTGGAAACCCCAAACACATTCTTATACATGCGTTAAGTCTATCCGCCAATGAGCTTCATGTAGCTTCTCCGAGTCTACTAGGAGAGCTGGGATTTATGTTAGGTTTTCCGGGTATTAAACACTCTTTTCTCGTTTCAACTACGCGATTAATGACTTGCACTGAAAATGCTTAAATGACCGAAGGTCATGATGAGGGTGTGGAAAGTTTATCGCCCAGTTTGGATGGATGCTTTCTTTCCGAACGCTGACATAAGAATTAATTAAGGGTGGGGGGGGGGGGCTTAAAGAGAATCTTCAACTGGTTGAATAAGGTTTAGAACCGAAAGCTTGGATGTCATCCTTTATGGTAAATGTATCAATTAAACTACTGCTCAGGCAAAAATAAGGCTATAAATCAATGAGTGTTCTAGATTGTCTCCAAAATCAACGAAATAAGACTCAAAAACCTCTTTCAAACGTAAATGTGACATCGCCTGGTTCCTTGTGTACTGATATCACATACCGATAATGATAATGTAAGGGAAGGTACTCCACACTAGTTCTTCTTAGTAATGGTGTAATTTGACCTACAGATAATATCCCCGTGGGAACCTCAACGGGAAATATCGCTTACCTAACAAATCCGTTTTACAGTGTATATTGGCCAGACGTAATAATTTATTCGAATATTTTTTAATAATTATGTTTGAATAAAGGAATCAATGCACCATTTTTTCTTAAAATTTGCTTAAAGAATCCACTTTGAGTTGATGTAAGCGACACAACATGGCGGAATCCGGAGATAAAAGTCAAGAGAAGTCGAAATCTCAGGTTGAGACTGAAATCGATGAAGAACTGAATGAATTATTAGACAGTAAATATCAAACATATATTGTATTAATGTTTTTTATTTCTTTTTCTATAAATGAACTAAGGCTATCATTAAAATGTTATGATGTCATGTAATTTCGCGACATGCGTCGTCCTAATTTTTATCCGCAAATATTATTTTTTATGAATACTTAACGGATGTGCATCACCGTTAATAATGTACAAGGTTAATACAGATAAACCTTTTAAGGAATTATCATGCATTGTTGAAGAAACCTCAGAATATAACATTTTTTAAGTTATTTCAGCAGTCACTTGCTGTATCTACACGAACGTATTTATTGAGACATCATGTTTAAGCAGTAAGGGGGCAATTGACTGCCTTCTAAAGGCTGTTTCCTTGAGCGAAAAAACGTCCATTTTCCCAAATAAATCATAATTTTTTCCCCAATTTGATCAGTGCAGATTATGTTGGTGAATAAAAAAGAAATGAATTTCTTGAAAAATAAACAAAATCTTGACACAACTAACTCTTACACAGCATTATGTATAAATTTAAAAGTGAAAACAGGTATATTCGCCATTATGTTTGCTATTTGGATCAGATTTTGTATTTCTCCTAATCTCAATTTTTTTTACCCAATTTGCCATTAGAAAAAAATCACTCATTAGGGGGATGAAATTTGCAAAACTGATGGTGATGAAGTAAAATACAACCTGCCTTTCATTTCAGGTGCATTGGAGGATTTTGATGCAAATGCAAAGCCTGGGCAAAAAAAGGACCAGAAAACTGCAACACCAAAAACAGATGGAGCAAAGGTAGTAATCAGATATTGGATAGGCATCCTTGTGGACGTATCTATGGAATATATACATTGATGTTTATGAGGTGTCTATCTGTCTAAGTCCAGATGAGGTAAAGTGAAAATCTTGTTCTTTAATTTAAAGAACAAAATATAATGCAAAAATCTTGGTATAAGATGTCAAACAAAGCATATTTTGATTAGGCTTCTTGCCTTATGCTGGCCAAAAGATTTGTTCCAGCTTTATACCATCCACATGGGAAATTCCTATAACAGGCTTTTTCTATTCTTTTTTTCCTTCCTATCTCAGGGAGCAGCTGCAGGCGGAGGTGATGATCCCATCTCGGACATGTTTGCAGAACAGTTTTCTGATGAAATGGCGCGAGAGTTTGAAGATGCAATGAAGGGTCTACTCTCAGATGACCCAAACATGATGCAGCAGATAGAGAAACTGGCTGAGGCTGCAGGCAACACAGGTCTCTTTCAGTCCACTTTTGTATATTTTATGCTGCTGAATAGGCTCATTATTGTTAGGCGATTTCTTTTGTTTATTATTATGCGTTCTGATGATTTATAGAGATTTATCAGTGAAATGAAAAGTACCGGTATATATGAAGAGGTGAAAATATCAGTTTGGTGTTTTTCACTTTGAAATTTAAAACTGCTTCACTTTCATCAAACGTCAGCACGCACAGGGCCGATACATAAACTCTCTGACCTCATCTCGGAAAAGACTTTAATTGCGCTTACAGATTGGCAAGTTTTTCTAATAAAATGCAATAAAAAAGGTCTTAAGTACCACATTTAAGCATATAAAGGAAAAAAAAATGTTTGTTTTGGTTTAAAATCTCACTTTTATTCACCCAATGAATACCTAAAGTGAATATTTCACTCTTGACTACACCGGAAAATCAAGAGAAAATTCACTTGTCCAGCTTGGTGAACAATAACCAACTCACATGAGCCCACGCATTATTGAACCCGTGTCACGATGGTGAGAATTGAGTGTGATAACCACTTTAGTAACCAAATATCCAAATATGGCATATGATATCGCTCTGTGAAATATGGGATGATCATAGCAGTTCATTGTGAATAAACACTAAGTGTGACCTTGACCTTAGAGATAGGGACATGGGTCTTGCACGCAACACGTCATCTTGGTATGGAGAACACATATGGCAAGTAATTTTAAAATCTGTCCATACAAGGGAAAGTTACAGCCCGGACACAACAACCTATACTTTATGTCCTTATATGCAGCATTCCATTGTGAATAAACACTTAGTGTGACCTTGTCCTTAGAGGTAGGAACACGGGTCTTGCACGCGACACGTTGTCTTGGTATGTGGAACACATGTGGCAAGTTGTTTTAAAATCTGTCCATACAAGGGAAAGTTACAGCTTGGACACGACAACCTATACTCTATGTCCTTATATGCAGCACTCAGTTGTGTGACATAGAGTATAGGTTGTTGTGTCTGGGCTGTAATTTTCCCTTGTATGGACAGATTTAAAAATAACTTGCCACATGTGTTCCATATACCAAGACGACGTGTCGCGTGCAAGACCCGTGTCCCTAGCTCTAAGGTGAAAGATACACCAAGTGTTTATTCACAATGGAATGCTGAATATGAAGTCATAAGATTGTAGGTTGTTAAATATGGGTGGTATTTTTTATGTTCAGAGGCAATTTAAAATAACTTGCCATATGTATTTGATATGTAAAGGCAAGATCAACTTTTCATGTACTGACCTTGTTCATAGGTCAATGTCACATTCGGGGGCATTCGTCACATACTGTGACAGCTCATGTTTTTAATAAACTCAAATTTCACTTGAAAAAGGAAGACATTGACTTGTGTCTTTTTTTCAGATGATAACCCTGAAGGCCAGAAAGAGTTTGGAGAAACATTAAAACAGACTCTAGCAAGCTTAGCTCAAAATACAGAAGGATTACAGGTGACGATTGTGTTAATTTGTTGATCACTGATACTTACAGTCAGTTGCAGTGCCCAGATAGGCCTAATAGCAAGGTGGGGCACCCCGCTGCCCTTTTCCAGCACACAACTGCCTTTTGACTTCACCCTGCTGTGCCCTTTTGTCTGATAGAGTCATTTTTCAGAAAGAAGTATACAAATAATAAACAAACATAATTTTAACACTAAAGTAAAGATAACAGCTATTAGAGATATTCATAACAAACTATTATTATTAAGAGTAGTTGCAACACATACACAATAATAATTGTACATTGTTCCTTGCTGGACTATGCTCTATTAAGGCTCATTCAAAGCAGACCAAAAGCGCCCTTTCTGACCTAGCACCCTGCCCTTTTAAAATCCTTGCTGGAGCACTGGAGAAAAAGTAAAAAATTACCTCTGCTTTAGGGAATACATGTTCATACAAAAATGTTTTCGGCTTTCCATTTTTGTTGTAAAGATCTTTGATATCTTGCTTTTTATATATTTATGCCTAAAATTATGTGCTTTTTATCTTCTTCAGGATGCTGCCTCAGGCACAGGAGTGGAGGATGATATGATGAAGATGTTTTCTGGTCTGGGCCTCGACCCAAATGCCCAGGAGGACAACTTTATGCCAATGATGCAAAACATGATGAAAACATTGCTTTCAAAAGACGTGCTATACCCATCATTAAAAGAAATTTCAGAAAAGGTGATAAATGATAACAGTTTTAGCTCTCTTTTTTTTTTTTTAAAGAAAAACAACTTCAGAGATTGCATAACCAAAGAGCTGCACTGATTTACAGTTTTGACTGTTTTATTTGTTTGGACTAAGAATATGTTTTTTTGGGCATCAGTTTTGTCATAAAAGATAACTTGCAAAAGAACAGATTGAATTTGTTAGAAAAACTGCCAAAAATTACATTTATCTTTTAGTATTTGTAACACTTTTACCAATGGAACATAAATATGAACAACTGTGAGGTACAAATGTAGTATTTTGCCTTCTTATATCAGTGGATTCCAGATATTGATACAAACACTGGCTCATTCAAAGACAAAAATAAAAAGTTGTCAAAGCGGTCAATTTGTGAGAGTGCAGCCTTAAAACCGTCGTTAGCATCATTCCTTTACTTTAGCTGGCCATGACTAAAAATGACCATTGTACAAAAACGTTAACTTACTTGTTACAAAGTTCAAAGCATTGTCTTTAAGGTATGTTATAGCTAAATGCCAAGTGCCTGGATTGAGTATGCAGCATTGCTACTTTAGGTTAAAAAAAGTAAGTCTGAGTAATGCTCATTATGAATAGGTAGTTGTTATACTTTGAATTCAGTCTAATACCTGCAATCAGAAAGAAAGATAAACAAACTAATAATTCCAAGATTAATATATTTTCTGCTTGATTAGGCTTTTGCTAACTTCCGTCCTAATGCAAATGGATAACATGAAAAATTAACATTGCTTAAATCAACTGGATTTGAACTGAATTTTAAGCAAATGTATGATTGTCAAATATGCAAAACCCCAAAAGGGGCAATTTTAACAGGTTAAAGTTTGTAAATATACATTTAAATGTAAAAGGAAATTAATTTGTAGTCTGTAACGTTAACTGCACCTCTGGACTGAATGAAAAAAAAGTTTCAGCTTAAACATCATTAATAAACTTTATTTTATGCCTGCAGTATTTTTTATAGAGTTTAAGCAGTGAAATATAGTTGATATTTTACTGTTTTGAAACAGTGAAATAACTTTTTGAAACCTCAATAACACTGATATTTCACCGTTTTTTTGTAAGGTTTTCCAGATTTGTCTCCCTTGTTCCTTAATCAAACTACAATTGGAGTTACTCCCCTTGTGGTAGCCATAGCAAATATAAAAAAATGTTAACCATGATTTTACTCTGATTGTGTGCAACACGTTTTTATTTATTTTTCCTTTTTAGTTTGTTTGTTTGGAAGAAAATATGTTTATGTATTACCAGAGCTTTTGGGGTGTCAGCTTAAAATTCTCAAATGATAAAAAAGTCAAACAATTTACAGCCTGGCACAATGTGCCATCCCCTCCCTAAGCACCCTGCCCTTTCTAAAATCCTAATTTCTGTGTATATTTTTCAGTATCCCCCATGGCTGGAGAAAAATAAATCCAAAATTACAGAAGCAGAGTTCAGCAACTACTCTAAACAAAATGTCATGATATCACAGATTTTAGTAGAATTCGATAAAGAAAAGTCTACTGACACAGATGATATGAAGAAACAGAGATTCGAACAGATAATGGAAATGATGCAAAAGGTATTCTCATTAGTGATAATGTATGACATTTAACTGTATATAGGTTGGTTGGGAAGTTAGTACATTCGTGATTGAAAATATTTGTAAACTGGTTGAAACTAATTTCACTGCAGTCTATATTAAATGGGCACAATCTAGGTTGATGCCATATTTTTTTATATTTTTTTTAATGCATTATTATGTGTAAACCACATTTGATTTTAATGATAAAAACAAAACAAAAGCATATGGTTAATGAACAGATATAAAAAGTTAAACAGAATAATTCGTTGAACAATAAATACATATTCAAAGTGCCCATGACATCACACACATATGATATGTAACTTACAGTTCCTACATATGTATAATAAATTGGATATAGAGTCAGTAAATTAAATATGACACATACTAGATGATTGTATTAAGCAAGGTTTAACCAATGAAGAACCTTCATATTTCAGATGCAGGATCTGGGTCAACCACCGAAGGAAATAGTTGGTGACATGGCTCCAGGACTTGATTTTGATGCCAATGGTGTTCCAAAGTTTCCCGGGACTTCAGATGCCTGCTCAATCATGTGATAATTTGTAGACATTTGATTAGTTCTTACCTGTATCATGTGACACTCAATCAGCATTTTCATTGGTTGTTTCTAAAATCATGTGACAGCAGTCAGCCTTTTCATTGGTTGATTGTTAAAGTCATGTGATTCTCAACTAGCTTTTGATTGGGTTGCATACATGTACAACTATTATGTGATATACACAGCTGATTTTCTTCGCTGTTATTGTTTAAATATGCCTTTAGATATTCTATGTTGTTTTTTTGATCAAGCTTGAAGTTTAAAAAATTGTTCCAACGTAGAAAAGAATGAATTATTTGATAATATATTAATAATAATAATGACTTAAAAACTGACTGTAATAAATTAGTTTTATTGTAGATATTTTTGCATATTTGTTGCTGGTGAAATGATTGTTGTAATTATATTGTTTCAGATTTTTATATTTTTTTGTAGTACATGTAAACGTCAATATTTGTATTACTCGTACATCCCTTGTTTTGAAGAGATGCTCTTTATGATTATATAAATGAATAATATTAAGAATTGACATTATAGAAGTGGATGTCTAGTGTTTTCATTGAAATTATTCATCTGAAGGTACATATTTGTTTAATTTTCACTAGTCTCAAGATTCCATCCTGGGCTTTTTTACTGTATGATGACTACCAGGGCCGCAACCCATATATACTAATACTCTTGGTGAAGATATGAAACGGCAGTCTGATTTTATCTTCATGGTATATCGTAATAATGCTTTTTAAACAGACTTTTTCCTGCGCAAAAGGATTTTTTAAAAGTCATCAAAAGCTGATAGATTTTTCCTTATTCTATTTGAATTGCGGCTATAGAGTCTTTTGGCGATTTTTTGTTTGGGCGACTCTACACTTCCATAGTACACTGTATCATTCGTATGCCAAATGCAAGCGCTAAGAATATCTTGCGGAAAACACACCTGCTAATAATCATTAAGAAAAAGTCACTATTGGTAAACCAAGATGACGATGAAAAGTTGACACTAACAAGTCATTAGTAAATGGTATTGGCTACTAAATCTACGATTCAGTGTTATAGTGGAGTTATAGTGGTAGAGTATATTTTACTTTGGTATGAATCGGTTGACTTTTGTTGTTAAGTAGAACATAATGAATTTACAAATGTTTAAAAAGTAGCCCTTACACACATTATTGTAACTAGACGAACCTTGCGACTTACCAAAATTTAATTAAATGTTATAATAAATTGTCCTAGTCCAACAGCTCAATATTTGTTGATTTTATGGATCTTTTTTCTTTTAAATTTCCATTATGTGATGATAAGGCTTGAAAGATTTGTCTTTAGTTTTACAATTTTAACGATATTGCGATATATTGCAAGAAGGGCGCTGTATATTTCCAAATAATTATTAATATTGAAAAAAAAGTGTTTGGTTTATTGTTACAATGCTAACGTATACAAACCAAATTGGAAACTTAAAATTCAAAGATTTCGACATCATGAATCCGTGTCACAAGATATAAACATTAAATTTTTCTATGAGTGTCTTGTACTTTGAATGGTGTTTGCCATTGTTCAGTGGACTGTCCTCGTTGCTTTAGAATGCAAATCTGGATGCATTAGCAGTGTAATCGGGGAAAAAAATAATGGCGGGTGGGGTAAATGGGGTAAATTGGAATTTTATGGTTAAAGACACACTTTTAATGATAATACATAATGAAATCTAAAACTTAATGTCACACGTTTTTTATTCAATTTGGTGACTTTTTGTTTTTTTTATATGTATTTATATAACATTCCTGATAGATTTTACCCTTTGAATGTATGTGAAAGTAAGCATAATTCTTATTACGTTATGTTATTATTTTGCCTATTATTGTTTGAATGTAGCCACCGTTTTTGTATAAATATTGTACTTTGCAGACTGTATTTGATATTAATACATCAATTGTTAAAAATCAAAAATGGAAAAAATATATGTTTTAAGAAAATTTCATTACAAATGCTTACCAGGTAATGTCTTCCTATCTGTTCTTCAAAATATATATTCTGATAATGTTCATAGTATAGTTTGAGTTGGGAAACTACAAATTAATTGCTAGAATTTCATCCCCGCAAGCCCCTTAAAGTTTATTGACCGAATAAAAATGTTGAATTAGGGTCTGTATTTGTGTATCGCTCCGGTACTGTCCGGGAACGCAACGGTATTTGTGGTTTATCTAGAAACACATGTTTATGGTCCCTTATCAGCATGAACACATATTCAACCATGAAACAGTGATCGAAGAAAAAAGAAATATGAAATGTCACCCAACGCTTCCATTTAAAAAAAAATTGGTTGAAAATCTAGCAATTATTTTATATTCACCTTAAATGGGAAATTAAAAAAAAATCACCAAACATAAACTAAATACATTCTATAGATACTATACTATAGATACTCTGCTTTTAAAAATACTCTGAACGGTGGTTTTTCGATCTCCCTCGATACATAATACATCATATTAATTTTGCATTTTTTTTTTAAATATGTCTTCAGATCATTTATCTTCCTAGATATTATACAATGTATGTCAAAGAACATGAAAAGGATCATAAGAGCTTATTAATTTTGTAACAGAGAATATTTCGATTTGTTTTGTAATGAAAACTGCATTGTAACAATTGCATTGTAACATTTATGCATTATATTTTATAAATGTAGTTATTATCAAAGAAGATGATAATGTCCGTGTAAAAAAAATCACCGAGATTTTACTACATGTTTTTGTTTAAAATTGTCAAACTGAAAGTGATTCCTTTTCAGTACTGTTTCAACTTTTACTGATGGGCGTTCAAGCAATAAAAAGATTAATCATGTTTCTATCTATTTGTCTCTAAATTATTTTTAAAATCCATGATATCATCGTGACATATTTTTGAAAGGCTTCCCAGGGGATTTTGGTCTGAATTCCAGGGGATTTTGATATTACAGCAGGGTCCAGGGGATTTTGGTCTGAATTCCAGGGGATTTTGATATTACACCAGGGTCCAGGGGATTTTGGTCTGAATTCCAGGGGATTTTGATATTACACCAGGGTCCAGGGGATTTTGGTCTGAATTCCAGGGGATTTTGATATTAGACCAGGGTCCAGGGGACTTTTACGCAGCAAAATTTTGCGCAACATCTACATTTATGATATAAAAATAAATACAAAAACACCCTAATTACAATAAATTGTGGACTTAGACATCATCATGTCCTTTATGGAATTTCACACTCGTACTATTATGGATGCTTTCCACTGACAACCTGGAGCTTTTTTTAAAATTCCAGGTGATATGGATCCCCCGGCGGGGAACCAGGGATGGGTTAGACTTTGGGGAAATCCCCCCCCCCCCCCCCCCCCAGAATGGTCTAGTGGTATTGGTCTTCGTCTTTCACCTAAGTGGTTGTTTGTTGGATACCAACCAGGGTGAGAGTGGTCTAGTGTTATCGGTGTTTGATCATTTCCAGGGTGATAGTGGTCTAGTAAATTAGTGGTAATAGGTGTCCACCTCTCACCTAAGTGGTTGTTTGTTCGATCCCAACCAGGATATGTTTCTCGTTAAGTTTACATTTGAGCTTTGAACTGTGTGCCTTAAAACAGGGCTATCGTTAAATGTTATACTACTGGGCTTAACCCTGTAGATTCCATTATTAAAACAGGCAGGGCAAGGCCCAGAGTAAACGACATAAACCTTTGGCCTAGTATAAAAAAAAAAACAAAATACTTGTATTGTCATTGTGTAATTTTAATTATCCTTAAAAATGGCCGGAATTTCTCAAAAACTCTTAAACATAACAATCTTTAGTAGCTTATTAAATAAAGCCAAATTTCTTTTTCTTGATTAAACTGAATGAATAATTATTTGTCGTGATTATCTTAAGGATAATTTCCTTTTAAAGTACAAACACTCTTAAGAATGTAGATATTGTACAAATATTACTAAACCAACAAAGAAAACATTCTGATTAAGTTTCATAAACATGGGACCAGACATATTGCCTCTCATATGTACCTATTTGCCTCTAGTATGTTCTTAATATTTTTATTCAAGATTTGACCTAATGACCTAGTTTTTGACACCATATTTTCAAAGTAGTCATACAGTTCCAAAGATTTTCCTACAAATTGACCTAGTGTTTGACCCCACGTGACACACATTGACGAGCAGTCGAAGATTTAACCAAGGAGGCATTCTAACCAAGTTTAAACATAACCTGACCAATGCTACCAAGATATGGTTTCAGACAGAAAAAAAGTGAAGGACGGGAGGTCTGACGGACAGATGGAATGACAGAGGGACGGAAAATGCCTAAACAATATTCCTGTCCACAAACCTTCAGTTAAGCGGGGGTAAAAAGTAAGCTAATCTTAATCCTGTTATTATGGACATAAGAACTTTGGAGAAAGAAGTTTGGGGCCACGCCTTTTTCTTTAAAACAACAATTAATCAATTCAGAAATTTATTTTAAGAAAAAATGGAATGTTAGACATTCATTGCTAAATATGTAGTTTAACTTTATTATAAACACACACACGCCGCCTATGGCATAAAAAGAGTATAATATCAATGCAGAAAATACATTTGAGTATGTGTGAAGTGTGAAGTATGTACATAAAACATAGCAAAGGAATAACATGAAAAATAATAAAGTATTAAATACTTAAATGTGTTTGCTATTCTGACTACTAAATCACAACAAAGCAATAAAAGTCTCAGAATGAAGCACTACAGTTATGAAATACTAATTTATTGAGTGAGAATTGCATTATTGAGTAGTTTTGATGTAAAAGTTGATCTAGTGGTTCACTGTATACTAAAGAATAAGTTAGCCTGAAAGCTTACCTTAACATTATTTTAGAAAGAAAAGTCTGAGGGAGTAAACATCTTCCCATAAAATGTTGAATTATGTAAAACGACCTAACTCTTAAGAAGGGGCGTAGCTAACCCCTTTTAATGTGCAGGCACCAAGTAAGAGAGGCCATGGGTATGCCCCCACACATGGAAGTTTAGCAGATAGTGTTGAAATTCTGCATTTCCTTCATTTGATAGCTTTTAGTGTGTACATCATAACACTAATAAATCAAATGCTAACGCTTGCTTATATACATGTAAATAATTAAAATAAAGTGATAATAAAATAAAATGCAAGTGAAGGATAATGAGATTCATTATATTCACAGGGCAAAAAAGATAAATAGTTTAGTTCAAGCTTGGCCATATATATACACTTTAGAAAGCATGTACACTTCAACTACAAATATTAAAAAAACACATTACCCGGTATTCAGTAATTGTAAGTTACATTTTTTCTTTGGATTTGTATTTTCAACGGATTTGCAGAATAACATATAAATAAAAAACAAAACAAAAAAGCATGTTACTTGTCTAAACGTTTCGGTGAAAAATCGTCATCAGCAATCGGAACACCTCGGTCATTATGTAATTGAACAGTTGAGTCTCTCCCGATTGCCGAACATTGCCGAGTGTTTACGATTGCATCTTCAGAAATATAAACCGTTACTTTAAACCTGGATACCAATAATCTTACTCCCAGCTTAAACTGCATGAGCAAGAATGTGTTTTGATGTAAAATAAGGACAATAAAGATATCTGTACAAGTAAATGGAATAAAAATATAAAAGCATAAATGTCAGCACATGGTATCTCCTAGCAGTACATCAGATAGGGTTAAAGGCGCCCAATAAAGGCTGATGCATTTTTTTATTTGAATTTAAATGATAAAAATAATAAAACCGTATGATTTGTGTATACAGATAAAAAAGTATGTAACTTTTATGAATGTTTTTTTTTAATTAATACCTACGTGACCTCAAATTTCCCAGTATAAAAAAGCCCCAAATATTGCCAATATATTTTTTTCTCCCACCTCAGATAATTAGATCCAATAATTTAACCATGCTAGATATTCTTATCTTGCCCACGGGCGAAGATAAAATGCCCGTATGGAACTCATTTTTAATAGTAACCACATTGTAATTACCTCCCTTGTTGAAGACTGTCGTCAGTAGCATCAAGGAAATCTTGTCTTATGGTAATATTTAGAATGCTGATTAATTATTATTTC
The DNA here is from genome assembly GCF_026914265.1 of Mya arenaria. Lineage (NCBI taxonomy): Eukaryota > Metazoa > Mollusca > Bivalvia > Myida > Myidae > Mya > Mya arenaria. Next base: position 80,731,648 of record NC_069126.1, read on the forward strand.
TCGCTTCAAATGTCACCATAAAACAGTTTTTACGCACCATTCAAGAAATAATGCTTCATTCTCCTTAGAACTATTTAAAAAGACCGATTTTACTATTAACATTAACTGGATCACTGCGCGCGTATCCATGACAACCACGTGCTATCGCATATCCATACGCAATTATTTTCCCTAAGCACAAAAGAGTTCCAGCAAAAAATACATTTTTAATTAATTTTGTTTAACTGAAGTGGGAGAAAAAGCATCTACCATAGCCGCTCGTGTAAGATAGTTTCATCCCGACCCTCGCGCCGGGTGTTTTGCGGAAACCTCGTTTCCGCAAAACACCCTACGCTCGGGTCGGAATGAACCTATCTTACACTCTCGGCCATGGAAGATACTTATAATCTGTATACATCATATGATTTTCTTTAAATCATTAAAAGCAAATGAGCTAAACATGAAAATGCATTGAAATATATATTTTTGGCATTGACTTATAATCTGTGCCTTTAAACTTCATGGGGAGCATCTTATCAACAAGCTTACGACAAAGTATCAGGGGCGTACCTAGGCAAACTCCAGTACGCCCGGGCGTACAAATGAATTTAATCGAAATGGCAAATGCTTAAAACTCGAAATCAAATGTTATAATAAAAGTCTCAGGAGGTGTTTACTGTTTATACATAATAATTATTATATTTTCATTTCATTGGTTCAAGTTGGACTTAATTTGACTGAATATTGACCTACATAATACTTGAAAATGGTTCCTTTATAACTGTATTCTTTAAAACAAATCATGGGACACCCCATTTGCTTCCACCCCATATAGCGTATTGTGACCTTAGTAAAGAAAGACTTTCATTTGTCGACAGTAGAATGCAAACTGTATGTCACAGCACCGTTAGCAAATTCTGACCTGGTGCTGTGAGATACAGTTTACATACTACTGTCAACACCTGGAATAAGAGTGCACGGGCGTTCAGTTCTAAATACCCCAGGTACGTCCCTGAAAATACGTTAAGATGAAGAATTTCAATTGTATATTATCATTATTATGTCATTGTGATAAATTGACTTAAAAGTTTTATTTGCAAAATCAAATAAATGTTGCCTTAACTGACCAATAAAGTTTCATTATATAGATTATAACAACTAAGAAATGACGATTTGAAAAAAGCGGTCGTATGCTACGAGTGTTAGTAAGATGAACCCCATATCCATATAAATATAATACAAATTATGTAAATACCATGGTATAACAATCTCTAGTTGTATACATTATGCCATTTGGTTATAAAGCTGCACTCTCACAGATTGCCAGTTTTGAAATCTGTTTAATTTTTGTTTCAGGATCAGCTGTCTTTTTGCATCAAAACCTTCATATAAGATAACTCACGATGAAGGATCTTAATTATTTGGAATACCTTTTTTTCTTTAAGCGTTAAGTAACACTTGGGCCATAAAACAGCAATCAAATGTAAATATGATAAACTGCGATCTGATCTTTTGTCAGCAGTCTTTTAATACTGGTTTCCAGACGTGTATGCAAAAAATGGATTACACAAAGACAAGAAATACAAAGATGTTGTCAAAATGATAAAACTGTGAGAGTTATTTGATCATGTAGCATTAGTTTTTATCACATTTGGTGCTATCATACAGTCAAAAAATAATTGCCTAAAACGTAAATTTTATTGGAAGAGCTGGTCACTTTTTGGTTATAAAGTCCTTAAAGGCCTAGATTCTGGTCAATTCCCAGCTATGCGCCCGCTGTTTATTGCCCTGTTGTCTCAGCAGTGTGCCCACATGTGTACGTTCATTAGCAATTTTTAATTCTGCCATTTGTAACAACAATAATGAAATTGTCATGTTTTAAAAATCGTTAATTACTTCATTGTTCTTGTTGGATTTTTAAATATATATATATATTGATTCTTTTCCATTTGCAAGCCCTGACTGGTATTCAATATGCGGCTTCAGTTAACGTTATGACCATACATCGTTGATCCATTCAATGTATAGGTCCGTTATTTATAACACGAGCTCCGATTGGCTACACCATTCTCAGATCAATTTAAGACCAATATTGAATACCAGTGAAGTGCCGTTAGTTTAATTCCTCTCACTATGAAAATATTGTACACAAATTGAAATGCTTTTTAATCTCTGTAAACTCATTCATTATATTTTTTTACACATTTCCAAGTCCTTTTTCATAGCAATAAACCCTTTTATTATGAAAAATAGCTTTACACATTTCAAAGTCCTTTTTCATCCCCATAACTTCTCATGTAGATATTTTTACACATATCGAAGTCCTTTTTTATCTGTTTAAACTCTCTCATCCATGGTGTAAGAGTCGAGCCAGCCATAGTCGGATTCTTCATAATCACTCAGCAGTATGTAGTCATCGTCCATGAGGGCCTCGTGGTGGGCCACGATGTCCGCAAAACTCGGCCGGTCCTCGGGCTTCTGCCAACACTTCTCCATTAGCATGTACCTAGAATAAAAGCGAATTCAATAAAACAGTTGCTTTCGTACTGAAAGCTGCACTCTCACAGATTGAACGTTTTGACAACTTTTTTTTGTCTTGGAATAATCCAATTTTTGCGAAAATGCATGAAAACCAATTATATAAGACTGCTGACAAAAAGTTAGACCGCAGATTTTTATATTCAAGTACAAAAAGTGATGTTTTATGCTTATTTCTTGTAACGTTGTAACGGTTTAAGCCATAAACCATTAATTTTCGAACGGAAATATGAACATCTGCGATCTGATCTTTTGTCAGTAATCTATTATCATTGGTTTGCAGATATTTACGCAAAAGTTTGCTATTTCCAAGACAAAAAAAATAAAAAGTTAAAAAAACGGTATATCTGTGAGCGTCCAGCTTTAAAGCGTTACCAAAATAATGATAATTGTTATGTTTTTGTTTTCCCGACCTATTCTAGTTTTTAGCACCAGACCATATTGTGTGTTTTTGCCAATAGACGTATTATTTTCTGTCCGTTTTCCCCCCTTCTTTTGGGACATATTTTCGGTATTTTTTTAATGCACGGGAATGGCTCGTTTATGTACACAGACAAAATGGCGACGATTTTTATTGTGAAATTTATCGTTATACAAAACTTTATAAAAAAAATACCGACCTACCTACCGTGAAAAAAAGTTCTGCCGTGAAATCGAAAACAAGTTTTTTTTTGTTTAAGGCTAAATTGAAAATAAGCCATTCACGTGAAATTTGAAAGGCATGCTTATTGAATTATAATAAACAAACACTGCCTGAAGTCAGTTTTGTTTATGCATTTCATCTTTCAAATTTTAGTCCTGTTGGCGTAAGGGAATATCTGGATACGAATTTTAAAGTCATATAATTATGCTGCACAGTTGCTGTTAGAAGTTTCAGTTGCTTCAAAAAATTTGCGATATTAATCATTGTCTCTTGTAAAAACTTCTTAATATGACTTATACGTAAATAAATAATGTACTTTAATATACTAGGACATGCAAGCTAGCCATACAATTGTTATAGAGAAATGGCATAGTAGATCTATGTTTTCATAATCCTGATGTTTCTAACATTTACCAATAGCAATATGTGTGCATTGTTTGACGTTTGCTTGTCCTTGGTCAGTGTGTATTTAATGAGGACATTGGATACATTTTAGGCTTCTGGGCTTGTCCCTGTAGTTGCCATTGTCTTATACACACATTTCTTCTAAACAAAGCAGGGGCCCCTGTAGTTACCATTGTTTATACTCACATTTCCTGCCTACAGTGCAGGGGCCGCTGTAGTTACCATTGTTTTATACACACATTTCTTCACTACAGTCCAGGGGCCGCTGTAGTTTCCATTGTTTTATACTCACATTTCCTCATTTCAGTGCAGGGGCCGCTGTAGTTACTCTTGTTTTATACACATATTTCCTCCCTACAGTCCAGGGGGCGCTGTATATACCATTGTTTTATACACATATTTCCTCCCTACAGTCCAGGGGGCGCTGTATATACCATTGTTTATACTCACATTTCTTCCCTACAATACAGGGGGCGCTGTAGTTACCATTGTTTTATACACACATTTCCTCACTACAGTCCAGGGTCCCCTGTAGTTACCATTGTTTATACTCACATTTCCTCACTACAGTCCAGGGTCCCCTGTAGTTACCATTGTTTATACTCACATTTCCTCACTACAGTCCAGGGGCCCCTGTAGTTACCATTGTTTATACTCACATTTCCTTCCTACAGTTTAGGGTCCCCTGTAGTTACAATTGTTTTATACACACATTTCCTCCCTACAGTTTAGGGTCCCCTGTAGTTACCATTGTTTTATACACACATTTCCTCACTACAGTCCAGGGGCCCCTGTAGTTACCATTGTTTATACACACATTTCCTCACTACAGTCCAGGGGCCCCTGTAGTTACCATTGTTTATACACACATTTCCTCACTACAGTCCAGGGTCCCCTGTAGTTACCATTGTTTTATACACACATTTCCTCCCTACAGTTTAGGCTCCCCTGTAGTTACCATTGTTTATACTCACATTTCCTTCCTACAGTTTAGGGTCCCCTGTAGTTACCATTGTTTTACACACACATTTCCTCCCTACAGTTTAGGGTCCCCTGTAGTTACCATTGTTTATACTCACATTTTCTCCCTACAGTTTAGGGGCCCCTGTAGTTACCATTGTTTATACTCACATTTCCTCCCTACAGTACAGGAGACGCTGTAGTTACCATTGTTTATACTCACATTTCCTCACTACAGTCCAGGGGCCCCTGTAGTTACCATTGTTTTATACACACATCTCCTCACTACAGTCCAGGGGCCCCTGTAGTTACCATTGTTTATACTCACATTTCCTCCCTACAGTGCAGGGGCCCCTGTAGTTACCATTGTTTATACTCACATTTCCTCCCTACAGTGCAGGGGCCCCTGTAGTTACCATTGTTTATACACACATTTCCTCACTACAGTCCAGGGGCCCCTGTAGTTACCATTGTTTATACTCACATTTCCTCCCTACAGTACAGGAGACGCTGTTGTTACCATTGTTCTATACACACATTTCCTCCCTACAGTACAGGGGCCCCTGTAGTTACCATTGTTCTATACACACATTTCCTCACTACAGTCCAGGGGCCCCAGTAGTTACCATTGTTCTATACACACATTTCCTCACTACAGTACAAGGGACGCTGTAGTTACCATTGTTTATACTCACATTTCCTCACTACAGTACAAGGGACGCTGTAGTTACCATTGTTCTATACACACATTTCCTCACTACAGTCCAGGGGCCCCTGTAGTTACCATTGTTTATACTCACATTTCCTCCCTACAGTGCAGGGGACGCTGTAGATACTGCCCTTGCATCACCTTTCTCATCACCTCCATCGCCGCTACGCCGGCGTACGGCGTAGCGCCTGAAACATGTTAGTTGAAATAGTATTTATGTTAGAAAAAAATGTTCACTCTTTTTGGCACAATTTTACGCAAGATTGTGGTCTTGTTTTGTGAGGGAAACCGTATAAACCCGCAAAAACACGTCTCCGATTTAGGGACCCCAACCAAACTCCTATTCTCCCAGGCCGGTAATCGAACCCGCGTCTCTATTGGTTTAACAGTACTGATTAACTACATCGATTTCAATTATTTTTGCTTGGTATTTGATCTGACATTAAACTCGAGCCCCATCGTATGTGCATGTCTAATGTTGGATGTTTGTTTCAAAAATGGGTAAATTCGTAATATCACATTATGTATTGATATTTTAATTTTAATAATTATCTGCATGCAGTAATCAATATTAAAACAAATATCAATTATGACCGTTTATGCAAGATCAACAACTAAAGTACACACACGTTTCTATTTTTTTCATAATCCACCGGTTAAATCTTTCGATTAACATGCAAAATGTTGATGCGTTGTTATTTCCATTTCAGAAAATATAACGACTGAGTGGTGAGGCAAAATTGCGCCAAGTGGAGGGGAAGACATGCGCCGAATGACGGGACGAAAATGCGATTTTTCAATGCGGTGCATATTTGCCACCCCGTTTAACGCGTTTTCGCATGTTCGTCATGCCACTTCCGGTAGGCATGCACATGTATGTGTGGGTGGCGTAGGATTCTCTTTTTGACGGTTTTATTCACCCAGATATACGATCTCTCGGTAAAACTACATGTACATAATAGTTTTAAAACACTTACGGCATATTGAATAAATGCCATTTTTTCATTCAATCTACGTGTCTGTTTTTCCCTTCATCTAAAATAGTTTGCCTTAGACTGATATCGTTCAAACCTATCTTTTTTCAATATATAAAACACTTAAAAGGGAACATTATTGCATATGTTTAAAACAGTAGTGGTATGCTTTGCTTTGATGCCGTTTTGCGTGACTAGCGGAAGCTGAAAATACGCCAGGCAGCAGAGCAAAAAGCGGAAATGCGCCAAGTGGCGGGGTTATAGTTGGCACATTTATAAAGCCCCTCAACTTCGCACATTTTTGCCATATTGTCATACAAATGCAAAAAAAACACGAAAAGGGAAAATAATCAACTATCATAAGGAAATGTATGCAGATTGAATGACGTTGTTCTGACAGAATTTCTTACCGAGCGTGACAATCTCCCACAGCAGGACGCCGTACGACCAGACGTCACTTTTGCGAGTGAACATGTTGTCAGCGAGCGCTTCCGGTGCCATCCACCTGATTGGTAGCGGTCCCTTGAAAAGTAAAAAACGTACTTACATTGACAATGTATCCTTACGCTTAACAATGTTCTTAGTATGACAAGTAGAAAACGTGCTCCCGTTACAAACATCTGTGGCCGTATTCAAAACTGGTCTTAATTGGATCTTTATTGGATCTCTCCGATGATGTAGTTAATCGGATTGCTAAAAATAAATAACTGACCTATATAGTAAATGAAGTCAATGATGTATGACCATACTATTGACTTAAGTTGCATTTTGAATACCACCCCTGACCACAAAATTCTCATATTTAATTACATCATGAATTGCTCGGGAAAATCGACCCGATGGAACGTGCTGAAGCAGCGTGCCCGAGGGTCAGTGTATCCGATCCAGACTGCAACATCTTATATTCCTTTATTTAAACAATTTTAACGTTAGGATTAACTTTTTGATCAAGTATTTCAAAGAAAGTGTTAATTACCTTGGATGTGCGCTCATACACGTCGATCCCTTCAACGTCACGTGCAAGGCCGAAATCACAGATCTTGCACGTGAAATCCGTGGCCAGAAGAATATTACGTGCTGCGAGATCGCGGTGGATTATCTGCAAATAAAAGTGAACATATAACGTGATTCACAGCTTGAAAGAATTTCCTATAAAGAAATCAGTGTTAAAACTTAACATGAAACCGTCGTTCTTTTATTTTTGTTTTCGTTTGTTTATCTTTGGGTGTTTAAGCTAAAATTCTGAGCAGATTCTATTTTATTAACTAGAATCTATGCAATTTAGTTTACTATGACGTGTTTCTCCTGTCAAGTTTATTTCAAGAACATAATATATATCATTTTTTATTATCATTTACATTATCGAAATACGTCAAACTAGTGTATGTCTAATTAACTTACGCCTAGGTTTGCAATGTGTGACATTCCGCGAGAGATTTGTAGAGCAAAAATGGTGAGATCTTTAGCACGTGGCTCCATGAAGCTTGATGACGTAGTAACTGACGTCATCGTACTACCACGTGACATGCGACTGCTTGGGCGGCATTGGCGGAGATAGTTCATCAAACTTCCCCTTTGAACGTACTCGAGTATGATATAAAGTGGATCTGAAATTCAGTAATCCGAACCAAAAATAAGCTAATTTTCTGATAATAAGGTTAAATTTTTCTGCCTGATGTCACCATATAATCGATTTGGAAGGTAATTACTGGCTGAGTCACAACATGCATACTTTGCTGAGAGCAGCACACCTAGAGAGTCACAACATTTATATCTAGTTTGGGGCAGCACCCATAGAGAGTCACAACATTCATATCTAGTTTGGAGCAGCACCCATAGAGAGTCACAACATTCATACCTTGTTTGGAGCAGCTCCCATAGAGAGTCACAACATTCATACCTTGTTTGGAGCAGCTCACGTAGAGAGTCACAACATTCATACCTTGTTAGGAGCAGCACCCATAGAGAGTCACAACATTCATACCTTGTTTGGAGCAGCCCCCAGCACCCATAGAGAGTCACAACATTCATACCTTGTTTGGAGCAGCCCCCACAGAGAGTCGCAACATTCATACCTTGTTTGGAGCAGCCCCCATAGAGAGTCACAACATTCATACCTTGTTTGAAGCAGCTCCCACAGAGAGTCACAACATTCATACCTTGTTTGGAACAGCTCCCATAGAGAGTCACAACATTCATATCTAGTTTGGAGCAGCTTCCATAGAGAGTCACAACATTCATATCTTGTTTGGAGCAGCACCCACAGAGAGTCACAACATTCATACCTTGTTAGAAGCAGCACCCACAGAGAGTCACAACATTCATACCTTGTTAGAAGCAGCACCCACAGAGAGTCACATCATTCATACCTTGTTTGAAGCAGCACCCGCAGAGATTCACAACATTCATACCTTGTTTGGAACAGCTCCCATAGAGAGTCACAACATTCATACCTTGTTTGGAGCAGCTCCCACAGAGAGTCACAACATTCATACCTTGTTTGGAGCAGCTCCCACAGAGAGTCACAACATTCATACCTTGTTTGGAGCAGCTCCCATAGAGATTCACAACATTCATACCTTGTTTGGAGCAGCTCCCATAGAGAGTCACAACATTCATACCTTGTTTGGAGCAGCTCCCACAGAGAGTCACAACATTCATACCTTGTTTGGAGCAGCTCCCACAGAGAGTCACAACATTCATACCTTGTTTGGAGCAGCTCCCATAGAGAGTCACAACATTCATACCTTGTTTGGAGCAGCATCCATAGAGAGTCACAACATTCCTACCTAGCTTGGAGCAGCATCCATAGAGAGCCGCAACATTCATACCTTGTTCGGAGCAGCACCCATAGAGAGTCACAACATTCATACCTTGTTTGGAGCAGCACTCACAGAGAGTCACAACATTCATACCTTGTTTGGAGCAGCTCACGTAGAGAGTCACAACATGCATACTTTGCTGAGAGCAGCACACCTAGAGAGTCACAACATTCATATCTAGTTTGGGGCAGCCCCCATAGAGAGTCACAACATTCATATCTAGTTTGGGGCAGCACCCATAGAGAGTCACAACATTCATATCTTGTTGACAGCAGCACCCATAGAAAGTCACAGCACTCATATCTAGTTTGGGGCAGCACCCATAGGGTGTCACAACATTAAAACCTTGTTTAGAGCAGCACACACAGAGAGTCAAACATTCATAACCTTGTCTGGAGCAGCAACCATAGAAAGTCACCACATTCATACCTAGTTTGGGGCAGCATCCATAGAGAGTCACCATATTCATACCTTGTTTGGAGCAATACCCTTAGAGGGTCACCACATTCATACCTAGTTTGGAGCAGCAACCATAGAGAGTCACAACATTCATACTTTGTTTTGGAGCAGTACCATTAGAGGGTCACCACATTCATACCTTGTTTGGAGCAGCAAACATAGAGAGTCACCATATTCGTACCTTGTTTGGAGCAGTACCCTAAGAGGGTCACCACATTCATACCTTGTTTGGAGCAGCAACCATAGAGAGTCACCACATTCATACCTTGTTTAGAGCAGTTCCCTTAGAGGGTCACCACATTCATACCTTGTTTGGGGCAGAACCCTTAGAAAGTCACCATATTCATACCTTGTTTGGAGAAGTACCCTTAGAGGGTCACCACATTCATACCTAGTTTGGAGCAGCAACCATAGAGAGTCACAACATTCATACCTTGTTTGGAGCAGCATCATAGAGTGCCACAACATTCATACCTAGCTTGGAGCAGCATCATAGAGAGTCACAACATTCATACCTAGCTTGGAGCAGCATCATAGAGAGTCACAACATTCATACCTAGATTGGAGCAGCATTATAGAGAGTCAAAACATTCCTACCTAGCTTGGAGCAGCACCCATAGAGAGTCACAACATTCATATCTAGTTTGGAGCAGCTCCCATAGAGAGTCACAACATTCATACCTTGTTTGGAGCAGCTCCCATAGAGAGTCACAACATTCATATCTAGTTTGGAACAGCTCCCATAGAGAGTCACAACATTCATCCCTTGTTTGGAGCAGCTCCCATAGAGAGTCACAACATTCATATCTAGTTTGGAGCAGCTCCCATAGAGAGTCACAACATTCATATCTAGTTTGGAGCAGCTCCCATAGAGAGTCACAACATTCATACCTCGTTTGGAGCAGCACCCATAGAGAGTCACAACATTCATATCTAGTTTGGAGCAGTACCCATAGAGAGTCACAACATTCATATCTTGTTTGAAGCAGCTCACGTAGAGAGTCACAACATTCATACCTTGTTTGGAGCAGCACCCATAGAGAGTCACAACATTCATACCTTGTTTGGAGCAGCTCCCATAGAGAGTCACAACATTCATACCTTGTTTGGAGCAGGACCCATAGAGAGTCACAACATTCATACCTTGTTTGAAGCAGCACCCATAGAGAGTCACAACATTCATATCTAGTTTGGAGCAGCTCCCATAGAGAGTCACAACATTCATACCTTGTTTGGAGCAGCACCCATAGAGAGTCACAACATTCATACCTTGTTTGGAGCAGCTTCCATAGAGAGTCACAACATTCATACCTTGTTTGGAGCAGCTCCCATAGAGAGTCACAACATTCATACCTTGTTTGAAGCAGCACCCATAGAGAGTCACAACATTCATACCTTGTTTGAAGCAGCTCACGTAGAGAGTCACAACATTCATACCTTGTTTGGAGCAGCACCCATAGAGAGTCACAACATTCATACCTTGTTTGAAGCAGCACCCATAGAGAGTCACAACATTCATATCTTGTTTGGAGCAGCTCCCATAGAGAGTCACAACATTCATACCTTGTTTGAAGCAGCACCCATAGAGAGTCACAACATTCATACCTTGTTTGAAGCAGCTCACGTAGAGAGTCACAACATTCATACCTTGTTTGGAGCAGCACCCATAGAGAGTCAAAACATTCATACCTTGTTTGAAGCAGCTCCCATAGAGAGTCACAACATTCATACCTTGTTTGGAGCAGCACCCATAGAGAGTCACAACATTCATACCTTGTTTGGAGCAGCACCCATAGAGAGTCACAACATTCATATCTAGTTTAGAGCAGCTCCCATAGAGAGTCACAACATTCATATCTAGTTTGGAGCAGCTCCCATAGAGAGTCACACCATTCCTACCTAGCTTGGAGCAGCACCCATAGAGAGTCACAACATTCATATCTAGTTTGGAGCAGCTCCCATAGGGAGTCACAACATTCATACCTTGTTTGGAGCAGCACCCATAGAGAGTCACAACATTCATACCTTGTTTGGAGCAGCACCCATAGAGAGTCACAACATTCATACCTTGTTTGGAGCAGCACCCATAGAGAGTCACAACATTCATACCTTGTTTGGAGCAGCACCCATAGAGAGTCACAACATTCATATCTAGTTTGGAGCAGCTCCCATAGAGAGTCACAACATTCATATCTAGTTTGGAGCAGCTCCCATAGAGAGTCACAACATTCCTACCTAGCTTGGAGCAGCACCCATAGAGAGTCACAACATTCCTATCAAGTTTGGAGCAGCTCCCATAGAGAGTCACAACATTCATATCTAGTTCGGAGCAGCTCCCATAGAGAGTCACAACATTCATATCTAGTTTGGAGCAGCTCCCATAGAGAGTCACAACATTCATATCTAGTTTGGAGCAGCTCCCATAGAGAGTCACAACATTCATATCTAGTTTGGAGCAGCTCCCATAGAGAGTCACAACATTCATACCTAGTTTGGAGCAGCACCCATAGAGAGTCACAACATTCATATCTAGTTTGGAGCAGCACCCATAGAGAGTCACAACATTCATTTCTAGTTTGGAGCAGCTCCCATAGAGAGTCACAACATTCATACCTTGTTTGGAGCAGCTCCCATAGAGAGTCATAGCATTCATACCTTGTTTGTAGCAGCACCCATAGAGAGTCACAACATTCATACCTCGTTTGGAGCAGCTCACGTAGAGAGTCACAATATTCATACCTCGTTTAGAGCAGCACCCATAGAGAGTCACAACATTTATATCTTGTTTGGAGCAGCTTGTTTGGAACAGCCCCCACAGAGAGTAACAACATTTATATCTTGTTTGGAGCAGCTTGTTTAGAGCAGCACCCATAGAGAGTCACAACATTCATACCTTGTTTGGAGCAGCTCCCATAGAGAGTCACAACATTCATATCTTGTTTGGAGCAGCTCCTATAGAGAGTCACAACATTCATACCTTGTTTGAGCAGCTCCCATAGAGAGTCACAACATTCATTTCTAGTTTGGAGCAGCTCCCATAGAGAGTCACAACATTCATACCTCGTTTGGAGCAGCTCCCATAGAGAGTCACAACATTCATACCTTGTTTGGAGCAGCTCCCATAGAGAGTCACAACATTCATACCTCGTTTAGAGCAGCTCCCATAGAGAGTCACAACATTCATACCTCGTTTGGAGCAGCTCCCATAGAGAGTCACAACATTCATACCTCGTTTGGAGCAGCTCCCATAGAGAGTCACAACATTCATACCTCGTTTGGAGCAGCTCCCATAGAGAGTCACAACATTCATATCTAGTTTGGAGAAGCTCCCATAGAGAGTCACAACATTCATACCTCGTTTGGAGCAGCTCCCATAGAGAGTCACAACATTCATACCTAGTTTGGAGCAGCTCCCATAGAGAGTCACAACATTCATATTTAGTTTGGAGCAGCTCCCATAGAGAGTCACAACATTCATACCTAGTTTGGAGCAGCTCCCATAGAGAGCCACAACATTCATATCTAGTTTGGAGCAGCTCCCATAGAGAGTCACAACATTCATACCTCGTTTGGAGCAGCTCCCATAGAGAGTCACAGCATTCATACTTTGTTTTAGCAGCACCAATAAAGATTAATAACATTCATACCTAATTTGGAGCAGCATCCATAGAGAGTCACAACATTCGGGTGAAGTGGAATCTTCCTCATAATCTCAAGTTCCAGGAATAAATCCTGTTTCTCTGAATCAGTGGCGGTACCTGCAATTGGCCAATCGCCGCTTATCAATGGAATATTTAGCTGATATATGAAAAATTCGCCGAAGATTGCAATGCATATGATATATTTACAAGTACAATCATTAATTGTGATTCTGATTAAATGCTAGAACTGGTATAAGTATTGATTTAATATATACATGTACATTCAATTCAGGTCTATTTTTATCTGAATTACTTGATTTGGTATATAATCTTATTTGCGGCTGAAATTTGAAGTAACTATTGAAGAATTAAAGCTGCACTCTCACAGATATGCCATTTTTACAACTTTATTATTTTTTTTGTCTTGGAAAGATATTTTGCGAAAATATCTGCAAATCAGTGATATAAGACTGCTGACAAAAAATCAGATCGCAGTATTTTTGTTCGAAAAATGCATAAAAATTAATTTTTGTACTTAAATATTAACATCTGCGATCTAATTTTTTTGTAAGCAGTCTTGTATAACTGTTTCTTTTTATGGATTTTCGCTCGTTTTAAGACAAACAATAAAAAAGTTGTCAAAACGTTAAATCTGTGAGAGTGCAGCTTTAAAACTGGTATTATAAGGCGCGTTTCAAAGGGGAAATTTTTCGAAAAAAAATCCCATATGTTACAAGTTACCTCTGCATGTTTTGACCGCAACCTGTGTCCACTTCCCGTTCCCGGAAATGTTAAGAGCCCGGGCCTGAATCACCTTCCCAAAGCGGCCCTGGCCCAGGTCCACACCAAGCTGGAGGTTCTCCCGGGGAAATTCCAGCTCGTCCTTCCGCAGACTAACATATGTGTTCTGTAATCAAAAGTAAAGCCAAATTTTTAAACAAGTATATTCATTTGTATTTATTTCTTATATCTTAAGTTTGTTTGACATATCGTCGAATACACGATCTGTTATTAATATCCAAAACTTCATGATCGACATGTAGTATTTAATGCTAACAGTATTAGAAACATTGGTACCAACAGTATGAAGTTGGTAAGTTTTGTAAAACATAGGTATGTTGTTACAGGCGCCTTCACTCTCATGGAACGTGAATTTGTTTTGTTCATGGGATATAGTTAAAGTGATACTCGCATTTAAAAAAAATACATATACATGTATAACAATTATAAATTTTGAATGATGAACCTTTTACTACTCACTAAATGCATTAATAGAAAACATTAATTACTGATAACAAAATTGTAATCGTGTATTTCATAGCTGAAAACACACAAATAGTAAATGACTGGTGAGTGCTAAAAGAATTACAGTGATCAACTATCGTCTCATAAGGTAGAAATATTGTGTTTTCTGCACCTTTCTTTCAAATTAAACACGGTCTCCTTCATAAGAACCATTATTTTTGATATGTATTCATCCTTTTAGGTAATGTACATTCACATTCATCAGAGGTTCGATCGTGATAAATCTGTGGTACACATAGCATCATCACTCTGGTGTACGAGAATAGTAAATTAAAACAGTGGTATTATTGTGGTACATCTTTTGCACCAGTCAATTGTAACCACGCACCCTACCCCAGGTCCGGGGAATAGCGGGGACTTTGACTTTCGGTCCAGCCAACCCCGGGTAAAATCCCCGCTCTGCGGGGACAAACTGATAGTAAAATCCCCGCCAAATGCCCCTGCACCCAAGGGACCCTAGGTAAGGCCCATTTCCCGCTATATTTTGCGCGAAGGCAAAATCACCGCATTCACCCAGCACTGCGGGACCACCTGAAGGGTAAAAAAAACGGCCCATTTCCCCGGCTATCCCCGGTATACCTCCGGACCTGGGGGCCGTGGTTACAATTGACTGGTGCATTATTTGGGAGTAAGAGTGCATCTTTAACATAGAATTGCCATTCTTGGTTTTCACTCTGGATTTATTCATGGTCTGATGAAGTATACATATCGTTACATTTCTCTTTGTATACCTCTTTCCTAGCGACTTGTTTGGGCATCTGGCCGTACGCGGGGTTCGTGAAGGCTGGGTTGTCTTTCATCAGGTTCGCCTCCGAGTGGTACTCATACTGGTACAGAGCGCTAGGGTCTGTGTAGGTGCCACCGTTTATCTGGAAATAATGGTTGAACTTCCATAGACATTCTTCCCGAACTCATTATTATCAAAACCTAAATCCATAGGTGTCAATCACTTTACTAGTAACTTGTTTAAACTTCAGTAGTTGAAGTAACACCATAGCTGAGATATAAGGTCGAATCTCGTTATGCCGAACTATGTTATCTCGATGTTCTGGTTATGCCGAACTATTTTCGAATGTGTTTGGTTAAGTTATACACTTTTTGTATTTCGGTTATATCAAATGTGCTGGAATGCTTTAACATCCTTTTCATCCAGTTCAAGTCAACGAGGAAATCGAGCCAAGCGAGTTCGAGTCAATGGGGTTCGACTGTACCTCAGTAGAACAAGTAATACCATGGCCATCATCCCGCGGGTTAAACCCATTCTTTTAAAACGGCCATGGCGTATGACCTTGTTTTTTTGTTCTAGCTTTTTTCCTGTGACGATATCATATACATCCAATTAAAACAATTAAAACTACAGCTAAACTTTAGGGTTGAACCCACGACTAAAACACCGATATTTGTTTTAAAACGACTACGGTCGTATCTACAAGTGAATTATTGGGAACCAACCTTTTGCATTCTTCCGCTGACGATATAATATATTTCCAATTAGAACAGCCAACGCTCCAAGGGTTAAACCACGCCGTGACTGAACCTCTGATATTTGTTTAACGACCATGGTCGTATCTACAAGTGAATAATAGGGAACAAACCTTTTGCGTGTCCGCCTTTTTCTTCCACCGACGATAGCATATATACAACAGCAGGACAAGGAGTACCATAGCCAACGCTCCGAAGGTTGAGCCCACGATTGTGGCCACGGAGGTGTGTCGTACGACCACGGCATCATCGTCCTTGTCCTTGTCCTTATCACCACCCTGTCCACCTGACATACCCCACTCATCTCCTGAAATTGGTTTTATCGTGTATTGATAAACACATATTTTTATTATTACATTATAACATATCAATTTAAGACTCTTTTTGCGCCATGTTATCAAACTAGACCCCGTGTTTTGCGCCATGTCATCAAACTAAACCCCGTGTTTTGCGCCATGTCATCAAACTAGACCCCGTGTCTTGCCCAAAGCCACCAAATGAGACTCTATATTATGCCATTGGGCTCTACGTTTTGTCTAATACCATCAATTAGAATATACTTTTAGTCTAATGCCATTGAAATAGACCTGACTTTGTGTCCTATCAGACCATTATTCTAATGCGATCATGTTATGCCGAATCTTAAAGGGACTGTACTCCATAAGATGAAATAGCGAAAAAAAAATGTCGAAAACCGACACCATTTTTTTTAATTCTGGTATTTTTTTTAACATTTATGATATCAACGAGTAAAACATTTTATTAAATAATTGTCTTAAGATTCGTTACAGAGAAAAAACCTTATTTGGTCCCTATCTGGTGTACAGCTGCTTAAATGCAGATCTTCGGTTGATCTGTGGAGTTTAATCACTTTAGTTGCTTACGTATATAAAGTCTATATCACACGAGACCTTATTCAAACAACGAGAAGTGATACATTCCAGAAGATCACCCGACAAACATCGTATTTCATTTTTTTTTCATACCTGTAATTATTTTTTGAAAGAAAAAAAAAGTTTTCTTAACAATGGCAATGAATTCCGACAAAAAAACAAAACAAATTGTGAGGCCAAACATATACTGTTTAATACTCTTAAATAATTAAAAAAAATAGCCATTTGAAACAAGACTCTTCCAATAAGTACTTTTCTATAACACAGTTACATTTATTTAACGATCGAAGTATTTGCCAGTTATTTTGGACACATTTTGTATCATGCAGTTTCTTTTTTCCAGTAGTTTATATCGTAAATGACTTTATTGCATGCTAACATGGAATACCCAAGGCGATATGATTACGTCATAAGACTGTGCTAGATAAATAATACGATTATAGTGTACTTTATTTATATAATGTGTAATGCTGTGTGTTATATAATACAGTTGAACCCCGTTGGCTCGAACTCGCTTGGCTCGATATATGTGTTGGCTCGAACAAGATGAAAAAGGACCGATTTATTAAAACTGAAGGTAAACAATCCCGTTTGGCTCGATGTTTTCGAGGCACGATGTATTTGTGTCGGTCCCTGGGAGATCGAGCATTCGGAGTTCGACTGTAATAACATTTTCTTACATGCTGCATCCCTTAATTCAATTACTTTTTTTTGACACACTTATCAAAATGTATGTTAATGCCAAACAAATGTAACAGACTGCAAAAATTGTTATGTGCTCCTGCCGGGGTTCGAACCACGACATCTCGCTCTGCTGGCGGACACTACCGCGTCGCTATAAAAGCTAGCTCTATAGCTAGACATCAAAAGTGCCGCTATATACACAACAAAGACACGGTTACACAAAGTTCAAGAAAATGGATTAAAGATTTCTATATCAAAATAACAAAGAAGTAGGACGAAAAGATTTTATACTATTGTTTTTATGAGAAATATTAAACTCTGCAACTACATGTTTCACATACATGATTCTTATAATAAGAGTTATTTCTTGCTACATATTAACATAATCCCATGTTTGTTATATATTCGACCATGCAAAGCAAACAAAACAACATAGCAAGGTGCGGCTAATACGAAACAGAAAAGGGAAAACATTACCGTTCTGGAGATGAGAAAAGATATTTGAATAAGTGAACGATGTGCGTATAATGTTAAAATAAAAATCCGTAATCATACCATCGTCCTCTTCGTCCGATTCGGATCGCCCTGACAAACCATGATTACATTACATACGCATTTAGTGTGCTAAATTTTTATGTCGCAACATTAAAGCTGCACTCTCAGAGATTGACCATTTTAACAACTTTTTTTTTATTTTTTGTCTTGGAAAGAACAATTTTTTGCGTAAATATCTGCAAACCAATGATATAAGATTGCTAACAAAAAATCAGATCGTAGATTTTCATATTTCCGATCGAAATTAATGTTTTGTGACTCAAACCGTTATTAACGGTTTAAGAAAAAAGCATAAAACATCATTTTTGTACTTAAATATAAAAATCTGCGATCTGATTTTTTGTCAGCAGTCTTAAATAACTGGTTTCTGTAGATTTTCGCAAAAATTGGCTCGTTCCAAGACAAAAAATAAAATAGCTGTCAAAACGTTCCATCTGTGAGAGTGCAGCTTAAAACAATTTTAAGATTATAACCTACATTTTCAGCCAATATAATCTCTTAAATTGCTTTATATATCGGATTAACTAAATATACATAATAACGATAATGCACCAGTCAAATGTAACCACGGCCCCTCGAGGTCCAGAGAATAGCGGGGACTTTGACTTTCGTTCCAGCCAAGTCCGGGTAAAATCCCCGCTCTGCGGGGACGAACTGATGGATAAATCCTCGCCAAATTCCCCTGCACCCCAGGGACCCTAAGTAAGACACATTCCCCGCTATATTTGGCGCGTATACAAAACCACCGCATTCACATGGCACTGCGGGGCCATCGGGAGGGTAAAAACACGGCCCATTTCCCCGGCTATCCCCGGTATACCCCCGGACCTTGGGGGCAGTGGTTACAATTGACTGGGGCATAATTTGTCAGTGTCAACTTGTTCTACAAAATATAGTCAGCGATCCAACGTTCTAGGCGAAATTAGACATGTTAAATTCTTTTTGGTACACAAGAGAGGTCATATATACTAAACATTGCCTTACTGCACGACCACGCTCTTATGCACGAGACCACGGCAAACCACTCTGTATGTATAAAATAATTTGAACTAGAATTCGAGTATAATGATATAATGTTTCCCTTATATGAATAACACATATATGCATTACATTATTATTATTACAATTATTATTATTATTATTATTATTATTATTATTATTATTATTATTATTATTACTATTAATATCATTATTTTATTATTATTTTTATTATTAAGTGTTCGAAATTATATTTTGCACAACGGGATAGCAGTTATTTTCGAATCTGCCTTAAATGAAGTTTTATATATATGTATTCAGCTGTTTTTATTTCAATCAGTTACATTAGTAGATATAAAAAGTGACTTGGTCAGTAGACAACATATAATCTCAAACACTAAGCTGGTTAAAGGTTGCGACGCTCCAGGCCAATTTATTTATGTAAATGTATACAAAAAATATTTAACCATCTATACGTTGTTTGTAATGTCAACAAATATCTCATTATCTTCCTCAAGTAAATTAAGAATGATTTTGATGCAAATGAACAACCATCGCCGTTTGTTAAGTAGACGTGAAATAGAAAAGAAGACCTGAAACGTAATAATCTTTGTATCGACAGTCGATGCACAGTCGATAAGAGAAAACTAAGGCAATATTTGTATTTTTTGTTGGACGACTGACAACAATTGTTAACTATGATTATCCACATATATTTGAAGGGAATGAACTCATACGTTCGTGTCATATGACCTGTAAAGAATTAGTGACATTTAATCTTGCATAAAATAACTACGAATTTGTTGATAGGAGTGACCCCTTTGATACAGTTAAAGAAAATAAACTTTTATGTTAAATGTCACTATATTTTACAGGTCATATGACACTAAAGCACGTGTTCATTCCCTTCAAATTAATGTGTGATTATCAACAAGAAACTGCTGTTTCTGTATCCCTATTACATCGTAACGTATTCACTGCAAGCAGGGAACCAACCGCAAAATGTTTTTTGAACTCTGAATAAATCGATACCTTCAACAGTTTACTGTTTAATAATATAGAAAAAAGCATATTTTTTAACTTTCTTTTTATAATATTTTTGTGTCCAGTAAGTGAATGTTTGTGTAGAACTGTTTCCTATCTCAGAAGATTCTGGGGCAGATTCAGGATCGACATCTGAAGGGGCGTACTTGGGGGGAGAGGGCATTTCTTAGAAAGTATACATTCGAAGCCTTTTGTTATCCGTTACTTTAGTCAGCTTACACGAACATATGTGTATTATGTAATGAAATAGAAACTTTCATCCATCCGAGTTAGGTTTTGATAAAGCCAATTAATTGCGAACAAGCTTTGTTAAACTTCAGGTTTTAGTGGTGCTTAAATCTTACCTGGTGTCGTACTCTCTGTACAAAGTACAAAGTTTTAAATTTGTGAGCTCTTAAAAAATGGTCTTAAAAAATCATTTTTTGCGTTACTAAACAATTAATTCGGCAGCCGAGTTGCGCCCGTGTTATGCCGAATAAATAGTAAAATACAAATGACCAATTACTTGCAAAATGAAAAGAAACTTTCTTAGTGTGACCGCGAATGCCTCTACGCCTCTACGCTAGCCATTCCGCATGCGGCAGCTTCTAAATTACCTCTTATTATTATACAACCTACATTGACAGCCAATGAATCATTTAGTACAAGGCTTAATCATTAAGTATTTCAACTTTCACGGGTGTTTAAGGCCCGCCTACTGCCACCTATCCGATACACAATCTCTGCGTCAGACTTGGCGTTGACAGTGCGTCAGCCAATGAGGTTGTATTTTATGTCAGTTAGATGACCTGAATTAAAATCTAAACGATTAAGAAGGACTCGTTTGCTACGCTCACTCCTCCCAGTCTTAATCATTAAAATTTTAGTTCATGCCATCTAATTATACCATAGAACCAGTTGGTTGTTTGACTCAGAGGATTTCTAAATGATTAAATGTAAATCTTATCGGTGATCCAATCTGCGCGGAGGAATACGCGTGAACACTTATATGACTTATGTATGTCTGTTACACATTGCATGTATATATAATCTGTTTCGAAAACTTACACAAACAAGTATACAGCATTGTTAACATTATTACATTAAAATGCAATACATGAAATATAACTGAACGTGCCATTTTCCCCTAAAGTCACCCAAACGAATAAAATAAAAAAGTACAGACGTAGACAACAAAAATAATATAGCGCATGTCAACTCAACAGTAATACACATTTACATCTACAATTAAGGGTTGGCTAAAGGAGCAGAGACAGTATTCAGTCTAATAATTATTATCCTTATCCTTGGATATACATTCAGTCTATTGAACAGGGCTGGTATTTAATATTGGTCTTAATTGGATCCAAGAACGATATAGCTAATCGGATCACTTGTTTTAAAAGACTGACCAATTGAGTGAATAAAGTCAATGATGCATGACCCTATTAGTAAGATGAACTTAATTTGCATATTGAATAACACCCCACAGTTATTACTACAGTCCAATCACACCACTCATATTGATTCTACTCTTCAACTTAATTTAGATCTAAGTCGGGTTTTTTTAATACGGCCCAAGCCTCAATTTCTCGAAACTTCTTAAAGCTGCACTCTCACAGATTTAACGTTTTGACATTTTTTTATATTTTTTTGTTTTTAAACGAGCCAATTCATGCAAAATTGCATGGAATTCCTTAACAAAAATCAGACCGGTGAGTTCCATATTTAAGTTTAGAACTTGATGTTTAATGCATTTTTTTAACCGTTAGTAACGCTTTAAGACATAAATTAAGACATTCATTTTTATAGCGGAAATGTGAAACTCTGTGATCTGATCTTTTGTAAGCAGTCTTAAATCACTGGTTTGCAGATATTTACGCAAAAGTTTGCTCTTTCCAAGACAAAACATAAAACAGTTGTCAAAACGGTAAATCTGTGAGAGTGCAGCTATAAGACCCTTATATTAGCATTAAGCTTAGCTTACTATTTTGACTTTTTGGTGTAACTTTGGTATTAAGTTTTCTTTGTGATAATCACGATAAACGAATTATGTAGTAAAATCAAGATATAGCAAGAAAGTTGCGGATAATTTTAATAAGCTACTTAAGCATGTTATGCTTAAGAGTTTTCGAGAATTTGGGGCCAAGCCAATATCACTTACATACAACATAATCTTAACTTTAATAACTAAAACCGCGACAAGCAAAAATAGGACATATCGTGTTTCTGTTTTTTCAACAATCAGGTTATGGCATTTTACAAAATTTGTTGTGTTTTTTTTTTCACAAAAATAATGTTAAATTACACTTTAAAACATCCAAGAATATTTTCGTAAGGACCCCTGTCATTTTCAATACCACGAATCTATGACGCCAGAGCTTTGCTGACGTCATCTTTACTAGATACATTTCTGCTTGTCGCGTTTTAAATTTAGTCTACCACCACACAGTTGGTTTAATATGTTGGAGAACAACATTAAACAACAGGGTATGAAGGAATTTCGTGAAACAAAAAGACAAACTTTCTATTAGCAAACATATTATTTCTTAAACAATTATTGTTACGAATGACATCGTAATATATCTTGTTGTTCATACAATTCGTAAGAATATAACAATTACTCGTTGTTCAGACATTACGTCGATATAAAACAAATACTCGTTATACAGACATCACGTCGATATATAACAAATACTCGTTGTTCAGACATTACGTCAGAATACAACAAATACTCGTTGTTCAGCCATTACGTCAGAATACAACAAATACTCGTTGTGCAGTCATTACGTCAGAATACAACAAATACTCGTTATTAAACATTACATCGATAAACAACAAATACTGTTGTTCAGACATTACGTCAAAATACAACAAATACTCATTGTTCAGCCATTAGGTCAGAATACAACAAATACACGTTGTTCAGCCATGACGTCAGAATACAACACATTCTCGTTGTTCAGCCATTTCGTCAGAATACAACAAATACTCGTTGTTCAAACATAACGTCTGAATAAAAAAATGCTCGTTGTTCAGCAATTACGTCAGAATACAACAAATACTTGTTGTTTAGCCATTACGTCAGAATACAACAAATACTCGTTGTGCAGACATTACGTCAGAATATAACAAATACTCGTTGTTCAAACATTACGTCAGAATACAACATATACTCGTTGTGCAGTCATTACGTCAGAATATAACAAATACTCGTTGTTCAAACATTACGTCAGAATACAACAAATACTCGTTGTGCAGTCATTACGTCAGAATATAACAAATACTCGTTGTTCAAACATTACGTCATAAAACAACAAATACTCGTTGTTCAGACATTACGTCATAATACAGCAAATACTCGTTGTTCAGACATAACTTTAGAATAAAACAAATCTTGTTGTTTAAACATAACGTCAGTAATTAACAAATACAAATTTCATTCCTACAGTTTGCTAATAGATAGTCCAAATTTTTAAACAACAGAAAGTGAGCAACTAATTTATTCCGGGTGATTTTAAGCTAACCCACCAACCTGGAGGCTTTCGTCCTATGTATAAGATGTAAATTTTGGTTATTTGATAATATCAAAATCTTTTTTGGCCACCGACACAAAACAAATCAAGATGAACAAACAGAAAAATAAAAACACGAAACAATACAAGGTGTACTGTGAACATCAGAAACATATCAAACATATTGGACAGTCTTCACTGGGGTTCACACATATGTCAACACGGGTCAAAACCGATGTAAACAAACAAATACGTGACGTTGATTTCTAAATAACGTTTTTGACTGAAAAGTTATAAAAATAGCACTTAAACTATGTTGTTGTTTTCTGATCTACACGTGTAGAATATTTTACAATTGCTTGTATCTTAACGATGCAATTCTTGGCCGAATTTTCACGGCCCACACAGCGTGTCCTCATCGTTCTACAAAGTTCTATCAAAGTGAAATTTTGGCCAAGGATTGCATCGTTTAGAAGAAAAATATGAACTTTTTAAGGCTAAGAAATATTTTGATATCACTTTTGTCAAAAAAATGTCTTTAAAAATTAACGTCACTCACTTGTTTGTTTACATCGGTTTTGACCCGTGGTGACCCACGTAAAAATCCCCATTTGAAGTCACGTGATTCCCCACCCTATTGGCTAGTGACATTATAATCTATACATAGATCTTGAGCAACAGAATAAACATAAGGAAAAAATACAGTGTCGACACAATACTACAATCAATAGAAAATGTATCTTTAATTGTCACATATACATTTGTGAACGGTATAATTTGATATTATGTTTTTTTAAAACAATTGTCACATGTTATTATGAATTATTATTTTCACATTACTACAACATTTTA
This sequence comes from Mya arenaria, assembly GCF_026914265.1. Taxonomy (NCBI): domain Eukaryota; kingdom Metazoa; phylum Mollusca; class Bivalvia; order Myida; family Myidae; genus Mya; species Mya arenaria. Next base: position 80,756,065 of record NC_069126.1, read on the forward strand.
AGGCATAAGAAATAAACAATGTAAGGTTATGATTTCTTAAAAAAAACAATACTATCATATCTATGTTTAGTTATGTGCGAAGTGTATAAAAATAAAAACCCTTTGAAAGTAATACTCCATGTACGGAGAGGAAATTTGGACGGATTAGAAAAACAGATATACTACTACTAGAAAAGCACCATAGATAACTCGTATTTAAAAAGAAATAAAACCAAAATATAATAATTTAATCATTCTTTATGTCTTTCCATTGCAATATTCATTTTTTTTAAATTCAATAGAAAACATATTAGCATACTTATACTTAAACTGGTCACTAAAGTAAATATTTACTTATATGTATCTTACCATTTCCTTCTAGAACACACCCCGTGCCGATACCGACAGGGTTGGGACGAAATCCGGGCGTACACGAACATTGCCCTTTCATGTCACACTTCATATTTAGCCCACACGGCGGTTGACAGCGTTGCTCTGAAAGTGCACACACATAGAAATTGAAGCACCTGTAGTTTTGTATCTTAAAGACACTCTTATTTCAAATCAATACAAACACATGTCTAACAAACATTCATGTTGAGTGATAAACCTGTAACCACTTACTAAATAATGCATTTATGGAAGATATTTATTACTGATAACAAGATTGCAGCCGTGTATGTTATAGCTAAAAACGCACACAAATTAAATGACTGGCGAGCTAAGATTTACAGTGATCAACTATCCTCTCATAAGGTAGAAATACCGTGTTTTTCTACACCTTTCTTTCAAATTAAACTCAGTATACTTCATAAGGACTACTGTTTTCGAGATTTATTCATCCTCTTGGGTAAATAAAAGCAATTGTATCAATTGTGGTACATCTTATTTGGGAGTAAGCGTGCATTTTTAATATTAAAACTGTCCACACTTTGGCCTAAAACTACCTGCATGCCTTTTACGAACACGCAGGACACACTTACAGCAGAACGTGATATGCTACATGTTAGATTGATACCGAAGAACGTCTCCTTTTTTCAAATGCATTGATACTAGTACAGTAGAAACTGGGACCAGGGCTGGTATTCAATTTTAGTCTTAAATGGATGCAAGAACGATGTATCTAATCGGATTACTTGTTATTGATAACTGACCAATAGAATGAATGAAGTCAATGATGTATGACCACAAGATTTACTAATGTTGGGAAATTGAATACCACCAAAGGTCAGTAGCCAAAACCGTGTTTAGAGGCATCAGATTCATGGCCTAACAGACGCTTGTAACATTGTTTTGTAAAAATACAACACAGACAGGCATAAGCATTGTACTATCATTTATCGGTACATGATAGGGCTGCCGACTTGGAACAGTCAGTAAAACAGGGGACTCAGTGGATGTATAAATTGTTAAACTGTTTAAACTATATTACATAATTTTTTTCGATAAATCAATAAAATAATGAAAATAAGTATTTCAGATAGTATTATGTTTTATAGCACATGAACAGTGAGTTTTTCGTACATTAGGAAACTGACTTACAGCTGCAATTGAAAGTTTTGACAGCCTTTTTTATTTTAGTCCTGGAATTTGCAAATTTTTGCGATAATGTCTTGTAACCAATGTAACAATGATGATGACATCAGATTGTAGTTTTTCATATTTATTTTCGAAAATTGCAATTTTATGGCTCAAAGGTTACAAAGGCTTTAAGAAAAAAATAAAATTATCGGCAGTATTCAAAACAATTGAGATATGTTCTATTGTGAGTTACCTTATAAATGACTGTATCGAGCTTTGATACCAAAACCGGCTGATTCTGAGACAAAAACTCTAAAAAAGAGTCAAAACTGTCAATCTGTGAGAGTACAGCATTAAGATAGGACAAGACCTAAGATGTCTTATTAAGAACAGCATAGTACGATGTCTGAGGCAGACCAGAACATAACAAGTACTTACGTATTTGCATATTGATATATACGTATTGGTCCTTGATTTGGATTTTAATGCGTTTGTTGATTAGCCGATACACATATTTCCCGTTTATATCTATTGTTAGGGTCCAAGAAGTTAAAGGGGGTCCTGGCTCCATACCTACACTGCAACTGGAAACCAAAATGTTATAGTTTGCGTGTGTGCATTCGCCATTTACAGTCGAACCCCGTTGGCTCGAAATCGCTTGGCTCGAATTCTTCCTTGGCTCGAAATGGAAGTAATGAACCGATTTCTTTAAACTTAATGTAAGCATTCCTGCTTGGCTCGAATTTTCCAATGCTCGAGGTATTTTCGCTGGTCCCTGAGAGTTCGAGCCAGCGGGACTCGACTGTATTGTATCAGTTAGGTTCAATTAAAAAATCAAGTATCAAATATGAATGTTATAAAAGAAGCTCTTGAGAAATCATAAACACATTTAAGCAAGCCTATATTAAGGGCATTTTATTTCATTACCACTAAATCATATTTGTCATTACAAAAAAAACCGAGATATTATTTTATGAGTTTTTTTTATCTAACTCTTCCGAAAAGGATTACACTACCAAACTGTTTCTGTGAATTTTTTAAAACTCTTATTACTACAGTGGCACATAGGCGACATCCGCAACACTGTATATATATTGTGGCTTAAACTTAAACTGTGGCCACAACTTATTGATTCATAGCCACTACTCAGTAACCTGAGGTCACAACTTATTAAATCGTGGCCACAACTCAGTACTTTGAGGCCACAACTTATTAAATCGTGGCCACAACTCAGTACTTTGAGGCTACAACTAATAAAATCGTGGCCACAACTAAGTAACCTGAGGTCACAACTAATCAAATCGTTGCCATAACTTATTAAATCGTGGCCACAACTTAAAAAATCGTGGCCACAACTAAGTAACGTGATGCCACAACTTAATAAATCGAGGCCACAACTAAGTAACTTGATGCCACAAGTTAAAAATTGTGGCCACAACTAAGTAACGTGATGCCACAACTTAATAAATCGAGGCCACAACTAAGTAACTTGATGCCACAACTTAAAAATCGTGGCCACAACTAAGTAACGTGATGCCACAACTTAATAAATCGAGGCTACAACTAAGTAACGTGATGCCACAACTTAATAAATCGAGGCCACAACTAAGTAACTTGATGCCACAACTTACAAAATCGTGGCCACAACTAAGTAACGTGATGCCACAACTTAATAAATCGAGGCCACAACTAAGTAACTTGATGCCACAACTTAAAAATCGTGGCCACAACTAAGTAACGTGATGCCACAACTTAATAAATCGAGGCCACAACTAAGTAACATGATGCCACAACTTAATAAATCAAGGCCGCAACTAAGTAACTTGATGCCACAACTTAAAAAATCGAGGCCACAACTAAGTAACTTGATGCCACAACTTAAAAAATCGTGGCCACAACTAAGTAACGTGATGCCACAACTTAATAAATCGAGGCCACAACTAAGTAACTTGAGGCCACAACTCATTAAATTGTGTTCACAACACAGTAACTTGAGCCCACAACTTAGGAAATCGTGGCCACAGTTAACTAACTTGAGGCCACAACTAATTAAATCGTGGCCACAACACAGTAACTTGAGGCCACAACTTACGAAATCGTGGCCACAGTTAACTAACTTGAGGCCACAACTTATTAAATCGTGGTCACAATTCAGTAACTTGAGGCCACAACTTATTAAATCGTGGCCACAGCTAAGTAACTTGAGGCCACAACTCATTAAATCGTGGCCACAGCTAAGTAACTTGAGGCCACAACTTATTAAATCGTGGCCACAGCTAAGTAACTTGAGGCCACAACTCATTAAATCGTGGCCACAACTCAGTAACTTGAGGCCACAACTCATTAAATCGTGGCCACAACTCAGTAACTTGAGGCCACAACTTATTAAATCGTGGCCACAACTCAGTAACTTGAGGCCACAACTTATTAAATCGTGGCCACAACACAGTAACTTGAGGCCACAACTTATTAAATCGTGGCCACAACACATTTACTTGAGGCCACAACTTATTAAATCGTGGCCACAACTCAGTAACTTGAGGCCACAACTTATTAAATCGTGGCCACAACTCAGTAACTTGAGGCCACAACTTATTAAATCGTGGCCACAACTCAGCAACTTGAGGCCACAACTTATTAAATCGTGGCCACAACTCAGTAACTTGAGGCCACAACTTATTAAATCGTGGTCACAGCTCAGTAACTTGAGGCCACTACTTATTAAATCGTGGTCACAGCTGAGTAACTTGAGGCCACTACTTATTAAATCGTGGCCACAGCTAAGTAACTTGAGGCCACAACTTATTAAATCGTGGCCACAGCTAAGTAACTTGAGGCCACAACTTATTAAATCGTGGCCACAGCTAAGTAACTTGAGGCCACAACTTATTAAATCGTGGCCACAGCTAACTAAATTGATGCCAAAATATAAATAAAGAATTGTATGTCACCTCTGTGCCACCCTAAATTACTTACACATCGTTAGGTATTTTCTCAAATTTGACACTGCCAACGGTAGGTGACCACCACAAGCCGACATCAGCGTCTCTTTCAATAGCCGGATTGGCTTGGACAGTGCAAACAACTGTATCATCAACACCCTCAGTTAAAATCATATCCTGGTTATTCTGGCTATGGCAAATGATCGTCATTCCTGCAGTGTAAACAAAAAGGCTGAATACATTTATGTCATATTTTTTCATTATTTTGTTATTAGGCCATACCAAGTTGTTGTTTATTTTTAGCGTCTATCCTTAGTTCAAAACCCATCTAGCTATCCTGAAAAACGAGCCCGAGAAAAAACAAAAACCCATACTAATGAGTGATACCCTATAACAGAGTACAATATCAATACAGTTAATTGTATAAAGCTTGATTAAGATGTCCACATGATTGTCTTTTGGTCACTTTTCTCATTTCAGTGATTTCATTGGAACGTGGTTATTATTGGATAAATATTGGCCAATCAAAATAGTTGCGGCTTTCTAAACCAAAGAATTAACCAGTTTTGAACAATTAGCTGTAGAACCTCTTAAGTCCATTCTGGACCACTTTAAATGTTAGAAAGATTTCCACTGCACATGAGTTCAAATAAAACTTGTACTTAAGTGTGTTGATCATGGAATCACACAGAAAGCATTATTTTCTGATATCATTTTATCACGAATCCTTATACAAAGTATAAATCCTGTTGTTTACATTCGTGTTCTAGAGTCGGAAAGTTGAACAATAAAGAACTGCCTGTAGATTAACAGTGATTTTTTGGTGCACTTTAATGCCTTCTAAAGGCTGTTTCCCCTTTCAAAAAACTGTCCATTTTCCCCATTTTTAAAAAAAAAATTATTTCCCAATTTGATAAATGTGCATCACGTTAATGAATACAAAAACAATGAATTTCTTGAAATATAAACAAAATCTTACTCTTTTACAGTATAATGTATGAATAAAAAAGTTAAAACATGTAAATTTGCCATTATATTAGCTATTTTGGCCTGATTTTGTATTTTTTTCCCAAAGGTGATTTTTCCCCAATTTGCAGGGCACAGGCGGTAAAAATATTTCAAAAAAATCACTGATTATAAAGATACTGATAGTCATCGTTTAAACTTTCTATTCACACTTAAAGATGCACTCCCACAAATTGACAGTTTTGACATTTTTGTCTCAAATAAGATAACTCACACTAGAACATATCTCTGTTTGGTTTACTGTCGAAAATTTCATTTTTCTTAAAGCGTTAGTAACGCGTTTACCCGTAAAACATCAATTTCCAAACGTAAACATCAAAATTAGGATCTGCTCTATTGTCAGCAGTCTTATATCACTAGTTTCCAGACAGTTACGCAAAAATTGGCTCATTCCAAGATAAAAAAAATAAAAAAAAGATCTCAACACTTTCAATTTGTCAGTTTTAAAACCCTTTTCGAATAAAAGATTAAACAAGAGCGGGAAGAGTTCTTTCCCTTGCACTTATCGTAAAGTTGAGTTTACCAAGGACGTCTAATGAAGTTTTATCTTCCTTCGGCTGGCCGTTTTTATTGAAACAAATGTAGTTTCCACTTTGCTCCAGAGTAACATTGTGCAGCGTAATGTTCTTCATATATTCAGGTGCGCCCAAGCTTGTCACATGGTTTACAAATCGCTGAATGTATTCAGCCGACGAAAGAACATTTTCCCTTCTGTCCTCGAATTTCCAATCCCCCTAGAACAAAAGTCGTCACACAAAATAATAAAAGCATAAAGTAAAATACGTAATAATATTGCACGATATATGGCCATAACGTAAAACATGAGCTTTGAGTACGACGCAAGCATTTGGAAGCCATGTTTATCGAAAACAACCTCGGATGTATTCCGGTACATCAGTTGAAGAAGTTCGTAATGTTTTTGTTTATATCGTTAATTAAATGCAGTGTATTAGCTTGTATTTATTGATCCAAGTTTACATTGATTGCCTGTGAAGTGTATTTGTGCAAACATAATTAAGATTCCAAAGATTTAAGTCATTAAGTTTAACTCCTTAATTAAATTACTACGCGATCTACTTGCAGCGGACTTAAACATACTGATTTCTGAGTATATAAATCGTTCAAATACATCCGAGTTTGTTTTCGATAAAATGGCCGAGGAGGTCCGAATGCCACGCATGGTCTCGTCTGCAAAGGGGCATAACTGGACAAGTATTAAGCAAGAGGAATTGACATATGTTGTCAACTTATACATGTGCATTTTGTTTTTGAGAACATGTTTACCAAGTTTCATTTGAATATCGTTAATGGCTTTTAAATAAAATGCAAATTATTAGGTGGCTGCAGGGAAATGCGCTGTAGTTTCTATCTTAATAAACATAAATCAATTTTGAATCCATGAAACAGGTGAATCCAAAACAGCCAAAAACCCGATACAACCCATTTTGCAAGCTCATTCCAAAACCAAACAAACTATTGAACAGAAACTACGCATAACACACTGAAAGCCATATTAAAACGGTTTTGTTCATCCAAGTTTATGCTTACCCATGTCTGTTTCATATCATACAAATACAGGGCGAGGAATCACGTGACTTAAAGGGGTTCTCACAGTAGTCACCACGGATCACAACCGACGTAAACAAACAAATGTGACGTTAATTTTTAAATAACTTTTGTTGACTATAGCCCTCCTTATTTTTCGAATAGTAAAGCTAAAAAGGTATAATTTCTGATGGTACATCATCAATTTCAAAGAGTGAATGTGCGAACAGTTACCTGATTCGGATTGTGTCTGCATAACATGGTTACCGCGTCACCGATCTTTACTTGGCGTTCGCTCATGTAAAGTGCTGGACCTATTAAGAAGAAATCAAAGATATAGGCTCTAGGTACATTGTATGCATTACTTTCATTTTTATGTCATACTATCTGTTTATCGATATATCGAAATATTAATGAAAATCTAACGCCAGAATTATCTTTGAATTAAAAGTAAGTTTTGTTATTCATCGTGATCAATGAATATGTATTATAGATTATAGACAACATAATACTACTTGAAGGCCTAGTTTAATCCTTCTATAAGAGTCCCCCCCCCAAAAAAAAATAAAAAAATAAATAAATAAAAATAAAAATAATAATAATAATAATAATAATAATAATAATAATAATAATAATAATAATAATAAATAAATAAATAAATAAAAAATAAAATAAAATAAAATAAAATAAATAATAAAAAACCTCTTATCAACAACCTCCGTGTGTTGATCTTTATCTAAGTGTCTTTTCAGATCTCCGATCTGAGTATCATGTTGTGCAGTTTTTGAGGTTTTATTTTAGAAATGGACCCTGAATGGCACTGAGCCAATAAACAAATAATAAGGAAATTGGCCCCTACTGTGACACCAGTGCAATAAGCAGAAGATGCAAAGCAGGGAATTGTCATGCCAAACATTCCTTAAACTAGGCCTTAGTTTAAGCCTTCTATAAGTGACCGCATCCCCATCCGTGTATAGCACACACTTTCTGTGTATTGATCTTAATCCTCATGGCTATCAGATCTCAGATCTGAGTGTCCTGCTGTGCAGTTCTGGAGGATTTATTATTGCAATGAACAAAACATCTTTTCTATTAGGTTTTTGGTATACCTTTTTAAATAATAACAAAATTATTAATCTAATGCTTTAGTAAGAGAATAATGGCCTAGTCATGTCTGGTATATTTATCCCCAGCTATGCATCCTTGTGTATTACTCTGGTGTCACAGTCAGGTGACAAATTTCATGTGCATTGTGTATTGGCTAATTTCCATTTGGGCCGTTTTCAAAGAAAATGGGTTGCTCCGGTTATGCTTAACATGATCAAAAGTCATTGATTTGTGACCTGATAGACAGTAACAGACACAGATGGCACTTAAGATTTTTCCACATTTTTCTTGACTCTACCGGCGAATGTTCGAGCCCCACTAAAACCAAAATACTTTGTTATGCTCAAACGGTATTTTGTTCTGAAATTTCGATGACATAGAGTAAATAATGATAAAAATAAGTGTTTTCAGATGCATTACCGGAAACTTATTTTTGGTTCAAAAACATGAGCGAGTCACTTTAACCACACTGCCAACATTTTAAATAAATAAATAACGGTTCTGAGGGAGGGACGCAAGTCAAAAGGTTATGCCCCTAAGTTACGCCCCTCTGACGTCAAATCCTGGATCTGGCCCTTGGGTCTATCTGCGCTGTTTTGTTAAATGTGTGTCTCTCGTTTAAAGGGACTATACACCTGATTGGCACCAAAACAAGTTTTTTCTGTAACGAATCTCAGGACAATTATTTAATAAAATGTTTTACACTCTCATAATTGTAAATAAAAAATACCAAAATGTAAAAAATTAAATCGAGTCGGAGACCTGGTTCGAACCGGTGTCGCCAAAATTGCAGTCAAGTGTTGTAGCAACTGTGCTACAATGGTTTAACCTAAACACTTGGAATATTTAAGCTATTTACCTAACTAGGAAATATCACGTGATAACATCGACTAGCCAATCACGCATAAGAATGAATTCTACTAGTAATCTTTTTTAAGAAAAATACGAAAAAAATGCGAAAAATAAATTAATTATAAACTATGTGGTACTTTGGTTAGTAAGTTTTAATGCATTGTACACATCGATATCAAGTTTATGTCAGTTTTCGACATTTTTTTTTTTGCTCTTCCATCATACGGTGTAAAGCCCCTTTAGGCGTACATTTGGCTTAAAAACTGAGACTTCGTAGACGGTGTACTAGTTGATCTGACTCTGTAGTTAACATATTATTGGTATACTTACTAAAATCGAAATCCAGGTTGTAGTTGCCCGACAGCTTTCCGTATGCGCTACTTCTTACATCACACTCATATTGTCCCAGGTCAGCGTGGCCTATATCATGAATAGTAAGGTGTGAGTAACCGCTTTTCAGATCTTCCATGTATTTCCCTCCGGAGGACATGTTTCCAATCTGCACGTCCTTAAATATCCATGTAAAGACGGCCTGCAAGACAAAATGCACCAATGTTATGCCATTCGCGTTTGCATATGGACGTCTATCGTAAAGCTGCACGAGATGTATTTAAATCCATGTAGTTGGTCAAGCAGATGTCAACTCTTCTCATGGTTATAACGTACGGTTCGTATTGTATTAAACTATTTGCGTATTTGTATGCACCAGTCAATTGTAACCACGCACCCCTGGTCTGGGGAATAGCGGGGATTTTGACTTTCGGTCAAACCAATCCCGGGTGAAATCCCCGCCCTGCGCAGACAAACTGCTGGTAAAACCCCGCCAAAATGACCCCGCTACCCCGGGATACCTAGTTAAGGCCCATTCCTCGCTATTTTCGGCGCGAAGACAAAACCACTGCATTCACACTAGTGAATAATAGAACTATTTTGTTTCTCGATGCTACAACTAAAACACAATAAAGTAAGTAAACTTCTGGCGCCAAAATAAACAGTTACAGCTGGCCCATTTCTCGAAACTTCTTAAGCTTAACAGGCTTAAGAAGCTTATTTCAATAAGCCGAAATACATACTTGAATTGAATTTTGATAAATGAAAAATAGTGTATTGTGATAATCATTAAGATAATTTCTATCTAAAGTGTAAAAACTCTTGATGAAATTAATATTACGCAATTTAATGAAAACCAAAAATATTGAGATTAGCTTAATCATTATACGTGTTTTTCATTTTCTTCGAGGCACCCAAATATTTCCATTTCTTTGCACACTGCTCGCCACTAGGCGGCCATACAAGCACACAGCGGGTCGTCGCGTCCTACGGGAGGCGCGGCGGCCCTTTTACTTTTGCACGTTTAGTTGCAATAATCCTGTTATAAGGGACTTAAGAAGTTTCGAGAAATTGGGGCCTGGTTATTATATACTTTCTGGTGTTACAAAGAGTTATCAGTGAACTTAAATGACATTTCACTGTTTGAAACAGTGAAAATATCCAATTGATGTTTTTCACAGTTTTGACATTTTAGCCTGCTCTCAGCTGAAAATGAACCGTCCGCGCCCTATGAGCTGGAACACAATTCCAACGACATCATTTCCGAAATGAAGTTACGTGCGCATTCAAATGGCGCGTTTTTTCTAAAAAACGTGTAGTTAAATGACTTATAACTCCAATTTTAAGCTATAATAAAAAGAAAAAAAAGTTTGTTCATTGTAAGATTGCATCTTACTTAAACAAACAATTATCCTCTTTATAATTATAACAGACTGTTATACATTTTAGTTGTACTTTCAAATACATCTGTGGCTATAAAAACATTGCCCTATTGGCTGTTTTAAGTGTCGTGAGATAGAAAAAACTGCAATTACCAATTAAATTCAGATATTAGAAACATAATAAGATACAAGATCTCCGGCCGCGAAACCCTAGCTCTTCGTCAAGAGACCTCTTGGTTCTTTAACATGCGCGATGTACAGCAACGATACATGGAATACATCTTAACGATCATAAGTTTTCATTTAAACCTTTATTTTTATATCACAACGAATATGAAACTTTTGTATTAGGAACATATTTTAAGATAACGATTTAACGAGCGAGGGAGATCTAGCATTGTGATAAAGAAATAACCGGAGTAAACCCACTTGTCCGGCTAAGTGACCACGAACCACATTGACCCATGCTCCGGCCGGGAATCGAGTCCCTGTTGCTTAGTTTAGTAGCTAGGGCGTTAACATGACAACCAAGATTGCATATTAAGTGTTTAGAACTGTATATTTTTTATCAAAATGCTGCATACAATATTTTAAGCAACAAATAAGACATTTTACTGATGAAACCATTGTTTAAAATTTGGAATATCCTATCAAAATACTATTTATGTAAAAAATCTTATTGTAATTACATCGTATCCTTTGAAGTCATCAGCTTCACACTCAAGAACGACACTGTCTCCGAGTTCGGGGTTTCGGTCGCTATCCAGGTTTACCGACACCGAAGGAGATGATGCAGTCGAGGTGCCGAGCAAGACAATCAGAAGCACGCCTGAAAGGGGAGTTAAATAACACATAATATACGAATATAGATAGGATTTAAGGCATATCGCGGAAGAGATCCGGCTGGGATGGAGGGTGGTAATAGGAACACCTCGGTCATCTAAGCCATACGATGAGGAATATATGACGATGCATAAGAAAAAGCAGTGAAAACTGGGATACATGCCGGTGCATTAACAAAGCGGTGACAAAACTGGGATACATGCCAGTGCATTAGTAAAAGTGGTGACAAAACTGGGATACATGCCGGTGCATTAGTAAAAGCAGTGACAAAACTGGGATATGTGCCGGTGCATTAGTAAAAACAGTTACATAAGGGATATGCCGGTGTATTAGTAAAAGCAGTTACAAAACTGGGATATGTTCCGGTGCATTAGTATAAGCAGTTACAGAACTGGGGTATGTTCTAGTGCATTAGTATAAGCAGTTACAAAACTGGGATATGTTCCGGTGCATTAGTAAAAGAAGTTCCAAACTCTTGGGATACATGCCAGTCATTAGTATAAACAGTTACAGAACTGGAATACATGCCGGTGCATTAGTAAAAGCAGTTACAAAATTGGGATATGTGCCGGTGCATGAGTAAAAGCAGTAACAAAACTGGGATATGCTGGTGCATCAGTAAAAGCATTTATAAAACTGGGATATGCCGGTGCATTAGTAAAAGCAGTGACAAAACTGGGATACGTGCCTGTGCACAAGTATAAGCAGTTACAAAACTGCGATACATGCCAATACATTAGTAAAAGCAGTTACGTGCCGATGCATACGTAAAAGCGGTGACAATACGGGGATGCATGCCGGTGCATAAGTAAAAGCAGTGACAAAACTGGGATACATGCCGGTACATTAGTAAAAGCAGTTACGTGCCGATGCATACGTAAAAGCGGTGACAATACGGGGATGCATGCCGGTGCATTAGTAAAAGCAGTTACAAAATTAATAGTAATGGTTTTAATTAATTAATTAATTGTAGTGTTTTAACGTGAATGTTTATTACTAAGCTCAGTTTTTTCCCTGTGATGTATAGTTATTAATGCAATAACCATAACGATTCTTATGAGTTTATTCCTAAGACTTTACTGCTTAAATGAAATTACTGTAAACCCTCCATATACATCCAAGATTGTTTTCGAAAGAAAATGGCCGAAGAGCTCCGATTGAGAGATTGGATAAAATGTTTTTAGGTTCGCAATATTTAGAACCTTTATGGACAGTGTGTGTGTACCAAGTGATAAATTACGTCATATATGCTACGTCGGAACGCAACATTTTGCTTAAAATGAAGACTTCAACCGAAGATAACTTTTCTTTTACGACACCATTTTAAATGAAACAAAGGGCAGTCTATGCCGCTAAAAGAGCCCCGCATTTTTTTATTTCCGAAATTTGATAAAGTAATTAGTTTCATCAAACACTTTGACAAACCTGTTTCCAAAATAATGTTTTGACAGTGCTCCATCATACGGTCGTATTGTGAAAAAGTTTGTCGAAGTGTTTGAAGAAACTAAACTCGTAATCAAACCCTGGTAAAAGACCGAAGGTGGGGCTCCATAAGCGGCGTAGACTACGCTTTGTTTCATTTAAAATGGTGAATAAATAGTGAAGTTATCTTTGTTTGAAGTCTTTTTTTCAAATCAAAATATTGCCTTCCGACGTAGCATTTATGACGCAATTTATCACGTGGTATACACACGCTGTTTATGGAGAGCACGGGCCTCAAGAGAGTGGTACGAGGTACGCAAAAATTGTATTGTTTGATATGCAGACCAGAAAAGGGGTGAAATAATATTCGGTATGCAGTGTTCTGGTTGAAAACGTTGAATTATTCTGTACTCAGGAGGGAAGGCATTCGGCCTTTTTTATCGGAAACAACCTCGGATGCGTTCGGAGATCCTCGGGCTATTTTTTTATATCGGAAACAACCTCGGATGCGTTCGGAGATCCTCGGGCTATTTTTTATCGGAAACAACCTCGGATGCGTTCGGAGATCCTCGGGCTATTTTTATCGAAAACAACCTCGGATGCGTTCGGAGATCCTCGGGCTATCGAAAACAACCTTGGATGTTTATGGACTGTTTAGAATGTCAAGAATCGGGTTAACTTAATGACTTTACTCTTGGGAATCTTAATTATGTTTGCAATATTACACTTCACTGGCAACAAATTTGAACCTAGATCAACAAATATAAGCTAAAACACTACATTTATTTAATTATATAATTAAAAAAACGAACTGCTTTTAGTGATGTACCGGCATACATCAGAGGTTGTTTTCGATAAAAATGGCCGAGGAGTTCCGATTGGGGGGAGGGAGTTACACCACCATCAGGTCTACCAAACAGACAGAGATGAATGTAAATTGAAAACAAGATAGGAATGGAACTACACAACCTAGCATAGGGCGAGAGTGCTCTAGTTGTATAGGTGGCCGCCTCTCACCCATGAGGTTGTGGGTCCGATCCCACCAGGTGTACTTTCTCATGGCCTTTCAAATAGGACACAGTACTGATTTCAACCCAGGAAACGGAATCGAGATTGATCTTATAAGCTATCAGCTTTCGTCAAAATCGAGCTTAAATAAATTAGTATAAACCAACCGAGTGGTGGAACGGTGTTCGATGACCTTTGCAAGACAGCTACTCAACAGTCTTAAATTAATGTAAATTGAACCCTCTATGTATATGCTAAAGGTCATTTTAGCGATCTATATTGATTTAAAGGTACTGGGTTTGCGCTCGAAGTTACCTAGAAAAACAACCACCAACCAGGGTGCAACATTTTGGGATAGTAAGGATTTGACCAAATTTAACAAAAGAAGATTTTATCAGATTATAGATAAAAGCATTCACATTTTTTTTCGGAAAAGTCTTTCGACATTATAACTTTGTTTGTGTCAAAATGTCCCAGACTACCTAATCAACTACGTCTTAAAGCTATTAAAAAAGTAATGAAAAAATGTGGATCAAATTCATTTCCTGGTAACAAAAAAGCAGCCAGGATAATATTCAATACACTTTTTGACTAATGTATTAAAAGCTGCACTCTCACAATTTGAATGCTTTTACAACTTTTTTATTTGGTCTTTGAATGAGCAAATCTTTGCGTAAATGTCTGGACACCAGTATATAAAATTCTGATTAAAAAGCAGATCGCAGTTTTTCATACATACGTTCGAAAATTGATGCCTTATCGCTAAAAGCGTTACTGAAGCTTTAAGGAAAATGTATTTTTCGGCAGTTTACCAAACAATTGAGATCTGTTCTATTGTCAGGTATCTTATATTATCTGTTCTATTTTGAGTAACCATATATGACTGAATTGAAGGCACTGATGCCAAAATCAGCTGATTAGGAGACAAAAAGAAAAGAAAAGAAAAAGCTCAAAAATGTCAATCTGTGAGAGTGCAACTTTAAGAACAGCTGGGGCATTATCACCTATGAGTGACTAACTGGCCATTGTTAATTATTTATACTCATTGTACATATGACGTTTATTGCTCATAAATCTGTCAGAAAAAGGGTTTGAAGATCTTCGATCGTTTGGTTGAGTCAGTCCACTAATGATATGTTCATTGGATACAGAGATACAGGTCGATGTATCAGTTACAGTCAATACAGTTTCTTCTAAAGATTTTCTACATGTAAATAATACATGTACTCCCTATTTGACCCAACGAACTAAATAAAGGTCACCTTTTAACTAAATAAATAAATTGGTTTAATAGTAGCGTGAAATAACAATATCTTTACAAATCAAATGTAAACATACATCAAATCCGACTTTTTGGCGATCTGTAGAGAGTATTTAGAACTATTTATTCTATATTTTATATTGTATATCTGCTTTAGAATATGATATAACCTTTCCTCTGATTTAACTAGTCCTTAAAGTTATGATAACCTTCAATGGTTTCGAAACAGTAACAGCAGAAAAAATGTTTACAAATAGTTTAAAGTATGTGATGTTTATTAAATGTCGGTTTGTGGTTAAAATCACCTATGCGAAAACAGTTATAGCTTTAAGTGCAATTTTCATAATCGTTTGTTATGTTGAAAAATATTGTTCAATTTATTACATTTATTATACATCTTAGTGGTTATTATTTCCACAACATTATTGAATGTGAAATCAATGTTAATGTTTGTACTGAATATATCTATTCATGCATTAATAAATAAATAAAATCGCTTTAATTTGTATTTTGTGTCTTCAAGTATTTAATATAAGCGTTTGTCGGTTAAGGCTGATCTGATCTATGCCAATTTCTAGGACAAACAATCATATGACGATGAATCTGTACATACCTTTCAAGTGATATCGATGACTTCGATCCATTATAAATCCTCCGAAAAATATTTGTTTTTCCTTAACTCCAGAAACTCATTATTCCAAAATTGTAAACCACTAAAATTTAAATCTCTTAGATCACAATTTACACTAAAATATTTCCTAAAGCGCCATTTTTTGTGAAACTATATTCGGTAAGCTGATCGGTGTATTCCGTTTTAGCCGAAAGCCTAAAAATAGAAATTCAATTGTTCAAACAGTCACGACTGCTTAAACTATCCGGGTACGAACTGGATATTTATTATGCTATCAAAATGTATGTTTAAAGGCTCTTAAACATCGGGTGATCGATTTTGCTATTCGATTGCGAAATAGCAAAATTTAAGCCGGTATTATATCTATTTCGTATTCCGTTTAATATCAATAGGACAATTATATTTAATTAACATGTTTATATTTTATTTTTAATACGTAAACAAATTATTAAACTAACATTTCTTAAACACAACATTTGCAAATTTCAAAAACGTTTTCTTTCAAATGTTCACCTTAAACGCATTAGATTATTCAAATAAACTAAACACAAACACGCTTACATTTAAACCATATACCTATAGGTGAGATGCAAGTTGGATACAGTATACATGTATATGGCTATTAGTAAAAAGTAAATAAATCGTCAGATTTAGCGACTGGATAGATACCTTTCCGGTCTAACGATTTTCATTTCACCTTCGTAGATCTCCGGTAAGTGTCGTGTGTTTCCGTAAGCTGTATACGTTCAGTAATTTTACTTCCGAACTGTATCGACAACTTTCGTAATGATAATATAAACCTCCGTAGTCCAAGGTTATGTCGTGTGCAAATTTCATCGTATCTGATCTGAATGCATTTACAGTTTTCCATTTTACTTGCCAAAGTGAGCGTATTTATATGATAAAATAATCTAATACCCATTACATACATCAGCATTAAATTGACAAATACAATACCAGCTATCAGCCAATGACGTTTACGGTACGTCAACCGCTGCAGTGTAAGATATAATGCATAATATGTCTGTCAATTTGGTTATTGTCATATATATCTCACCCACGCACCCACGTGCATACACTACACTACACGCACGCGCGTAACCGAGCACGCGCACACGAGCACGCACACGCACACACGCACGCACACACGCACGCAAGCACACACACACACACACACACACACACACACACACACACACACACACACACACACACACACACACACACACACGACAAAAACAGCTCTGTATGATATTTTATGTTCAGTTTAAGTGTTAACCTGCCATTGTAAACGTTTGTTTTCATATTTTCATTTATTAGATGCAATCCACCTTGATAGGGAGCCTGCTTTGTTCTTCATTAGCATACTGACAGACAGACAGACAGACAGGCTGGCGGACGGATGGGCGGGCTTTAGGGCGGACGAACGGACTGACGGACGGGACGGGACGGGACGGGACGGACGGACGGACGGACGGACGGACGGACTGATAGATAGACAGACAGACATTTTATTTCGACAAGTACAATATACATCGTCAAAAACCCATATGTTTATAATTATCAATGTCAACGTTTATGCTTAGTAACAAACAATGTAGTAGAAACGAACATATATACCAAAAAATAACAGAAAAGTTAATACGTTAATACGTTACAATAAATTTGTCAAATACTGTAAATGTTAGAATCTATCTAAGTCAGAGGATAAACAATTTTTACCATATTAAGCTCTAACATTAATTAAAGAGGGTCTTACTTTAAGAGAGTCTTTAACAAACATGCATGATAGTTTAATAAGCTCAGTTCTATTATTTGTTTGCAGCAATTGTATATATTTAAATACAGACGGTCTTACATAATAGCATTTCTTAATATATAGCTTTGTAATATCAGACAAAAGCACACAGATAAAATGCAATTGAATAACGTATAGTTGTATATTTTACTTAACCAAGTACATAAAATTGCATTTTATTTTTATAATGAAAATAATGTCCCTCAGATATATCGATTTCATACTTACAATTCAGGGTATATCTTATGCTAAATTTCCATTTCTAGCTGATGATAACTAAAATGGATGATGATTTATTTTGTTGCCTAGCAACA
Source organism: Mya arenaria (assembly GCF_026914265.1). NCBI lineage: Eukaryota > Metazoa > Mollusca > Bivalvia > Myida > Myidae > Mya > Mya arenaria. The sequence continues at coordinate 80,774,026 of NC_069126.1, forward strand.
GTTATTAATGTTCAGAAAAGTAATTCATATAATTTGTTAGTTACTAAGTAAGACAACAAAACTGCTTTAAAATTGACATTATCAAGGATATCAAAATCAAATGATATATGTCATCAGTGATCAGCAATCATTTAAAATTAACATTCTCAGTTTTCAAATTTGAGTCGATTGAACATAATATGTAAATCGAAATTGATGTTAATGCCGAAAAAGTTATTTTTCTAAATGCGTAATTAACGCTTTTAGCCAAAAAAACATAAATTTTCAAACGTTTATATGAAGACTGCGATCTGATATTTTGTCAGAAGACTTATATCACTGGTTTCAAGAAAACTGACTTTAAATTGGATCAGTCCAAGACAAAATATAATTAAGTTGGCAAAATGGCAAATCTGTGAGAGTGCAGCTTTAAATTATGTGTATCTTAAATGAGGACAAAATATATCGTGTGCTTTTCAACTTTTGATTTCACTTATATTGAAAGTCCGGGCAAAAGCGGTGACTTTGACTTTGGGTCCAGCCAGTCCCAGTTAAAATCACCACCCTGCGGGGACAAACTACTGGTAAAATCCCCGCCAAATGCCCACGCACCCCGTGGACTTCCTAGGTAAGGCCCATTCCCTATTTCCGGCGCGAAAACAAAAACACTGCATACATTCGGCACTGCGGGGCCACCTGGAAGGTAGAAACACTGCCAATTTCCCCGATATACCACGGACCTGGGTGGGGAGCGTGGTTAAAATTGACTGGTGAAAATGATCACCTCTATGTATGTACAATGAATTATTGTGTTGACGTTGTTAAAATCATTGCCTGTTGTTGTTGTTTACACGTCTTTAATATCGGCCCGTTTGTTTGGTTACTTTTGCTCTTCTATATCTTGAAATAAAGATGTATATCCATTATTTTATTTATGCTGTCCATATATTTTATTCCTTATGAGAATTCTGGCCTTCGAACCTCTGTGTATTTCAATAAAAACATCACATGCAAAAAGGCATCATTAAATGGTTTAACTTACACAAGAGCGAATTTAATTTATCATTAATCTCATTATTATAGTGTTTTGATAATTTAAATAATTATCACTGGTCATATCATAAAGCTTTTACCGTTTAACGCCGGCAGTTTGAAACGTTCTTAGACAATCAAAACAGTAAGGGAAATAACTATTCAGACGGTCAGCAGGGAAACAGTCAACAGTTCGCGACGGTGGTTTTTTTTTACGCATTGGGGATTGCATTTTTTTTTATACAATACCTTATAACTAAATGTTTTCACCGCTGTGATTCTTAGCTTAAATCCAAATTAGTTTTCTTAATTTCGCGAGTAATAATTCAGGAAAAAAAGTTTACAGGAACACATAATTCTAAAACTGTATTTGTAAGTGAGTAGCAGATACCAGATTGATAAATTGTCCGATTGATTTATTAATTATTTAATTAATTGGTTAGTTGATTGATTAATTGATTGATTGATTGATTGATAGTCTAATTAAGGCAAATACAAATTGAATTTCGACATATTTTTTGTGATCGGGTAAAGGTGTAAATCGGTGCTGCTCGTCAGTGCTCGTCAGTGCTGTACGTAAACTGTCAAATGGACTGTCCTCGTTGCTGTAGAATGCAACTCTGGGTATATTAAAAGTATAATCGGGAAAAAAAACATATTGGCGGGTGGGGTGAGCGGGGTCATACTAGGGAGTAAACCGGTGCTGCTAGTCATTGCTGTACGTAAACAAAGTGCTGTAGAATGCCAATGCGGGTGTATTGGCAGTGTTTTTCGGAATAAAAAATATTGGCGGGTGGGGTGAGCGGGGGCAGCAGACCAGGGTGCAGTGCGCTGCTCGGTGGCAATGGTGTGCGAAAACTGCCCCGGGCACTATCCCCAGTGCTGTAGAATGCCAATGCGGGTGTATTGGCAGTGTTTTTCGGAATAAAAAATATTGGCGGGTGGGGTGAGCGGGGGCAGCAGACCAGGGTGCAGTGCGCTGCTCGGTGGCAATGGTGTGCGAAAACTGCCCCGGGCACTATCCCCAGTGCTGTAGAATGCCAATGCGGGTGTATTGGCAGTGTTTTTCGGAATAAAAAAATATTGGCGGGTGGGGTGAGCGGGGGCAGCAGACCAGGGTGCAGTGCGCTGCTCGGTGGCAATGGTGTGCGAAAACTGCCCCGGGCACTATCCCCAGTGCTGTAGAATGCCAATGCGGGTGTATTGGCAGTGTTTTTCGGAATAAAAAATATTGGCGGGTGGGGTGAGCGGGGGCAGCAGACCAGGGTGCAGTGCGCTGCTCGGTGGCAATGGTGTGCGAAAACTGCCCCGGGCACTATCCCCAGTGCTGTAGAATGCCAATGCGGGTGTATTGGCAGTGTTTTTCGGAATAAAAAATATTGGCGGGTGGGGTGAGCGGGGGCAGCAGACCAGGGTGCAGTGCGCTGCTCGGTGGCAATGGTGTGCGAAAACTGCCCCGGGCACTATCCCCAGTGCTGTAGAATGCCAATGCGGGTGTATTGGCAGTGTTTTTCGGAATAAAAAATATTGGCGGGTGGGGTGAGCGGGGGCAGCAGACCAGGGTGCAGTGCGCTGCTCGGTGGCAATGGTGTGCGAAAACTGCCCGGGCACTATCCCCAGTGCTGTAGAATGCCAATGCGGGTGTATTGGCAGTGTTTTTCGGAATAAAAAATATTGGCGGGTGGGGTGAGCGGGGGCAGCAGACCAGGGTGCAAGTGCGCTGCTCGGTGGCAATGGTGTGCGAAAACTGCCCCGGGCACTATCCCCAGTGCTGTAGAATGCCAATGCGGGTGTATTGGCAGTGTTTTTCGGAATAAAAAATATTGGCGGGTGGGGTGAGCGGGGGCAGCAGACCAGGGTGCAGTGCGCTGCTCGGTGGCAATGGTGTGCGAAAACTGCCCCGGGCACTATCCCCAGTGCTGTAGAATGCCAATGCGGGTGTATTGGCAGTGTTTTTCGGAATAAAAAATATTGGCGGGTGGGGTGAGCGGGGGCAGCAGACCAGGGTGCAAGTGCGCTGCTCGGTGGCAATGGTGTGCGAAAACTGCCCCGGGCACTATCCCCAGTGCTGTAGAATGCCAATGCGGGTGTATTGGCAGTGTTTTTCGGAATAAAAAATATTGGCGGGTGGGGTGAGCGGGGGCAGCAGACCAGGGTGCAGTGCGCTGCTCGGTGGCAATGGTGTGCGAAAACTGCCCCGGGCACTATCCCCAGTGCTGTAGAATGCCAATGCGGGTGTATTGGCAGTGTTTTTCGGAATAAAAAATATTGGCGGGTGGGGTGAGCGGGGGCAGCAGACCAGGGTGCAAGTGCGCTGCTCGGTGGCAATGGTGTGCGAAAACTGCCCCGGGCACTATCCCCAGTGCTGTAGAATGCCAATGCGGGTGTATTGGCAGTGTTTTTCGGAATAAAAAATATTGGCGGGTGGGGTGAGCGGGGGCAGCAGACCAGGGTGCAGTGCGCTGCTCGGTGGCAATGGCTGTGCGAAAACTGCCCCGGGCACTATCCCCAGTGCTGTAGAATGCCAATGCGGGTGTATTGGCAGTGTTTTTCGGAATAAAAAATATTGGCGGGTGGGGTGAGCGGGGGCAGCAGACCAGGGTGCAGTGCGCTGCTCGGTGGCAATGCTGTGCGTAAAACTGCCCCGGGCACTATCCCCAGTGCTGTAGAATGCCAATGCGGGTGTATTGGCAGTGTTTTTCGGAATAAAAAATATTGGCGGGTGGGGTGAGCGGGGGCAGCAGACCAGGGTGCAGTGCGCTGCTCGGTGGCAATGCTGTGCGAAAACTGCCCCGGGCACTATCCCCAGTGCTGTAGAATGCCAATGCGGGTGTATTGGCAGTGTTTTTCGGAATAAAAAATATTGGCGGGTGGGGTGAGCGGGGGCAGCAGACCAGGGTGCAGTGCGCTGCTCGGTGGCAATGGTGTGCGAAAACTGCCCCGGGCACTATCCCCAGTGCTGTAGAATGCCAATGCGGGTGTATTGGCAGTGTTTTTCGGAATAAAAAATATTGGCGGGTGGGGTGAGCGGGGGCAGCAGACCAGGGTGCAGTGCGCTGCTCGGTGGCAATGGTGTGCGAAAACTGCCCCGGGCACTATCCCCAGTGCTGTAGAATGCCAATGCGGGTGTATTGGCAGTGTTTTTCGGAATAAAAAATATTGGCGGGTGGGGTGAGCGGGGGCAGCAGACCAGGGTGCAGTGCGCTGCTCGGTGGCAATGGTGTGCGAAAACTGCCCCGGGCACTATCCCCAGTGCTGTAGAATGCCAATGCGGGTGTATTGGCAGTGTTTTTCGGAAT
>NC_069127.1:20000-25000 GCF_026914265.1 Mya arenaria
TTTAAAGGATGTGAAAGGAAAGGTAGGCCGTGATAATCACATTACTATAACGCTTATGACTGACAACTTGTCTTCCTTCTGAATGAAAAAGAGAAAAACAAATATACCCTTCTATCTATCTATCTATCTATCTATCTATCTATCTATCTATCTATCTATCTATCTATCTATCTATCTATCTATCTATCTATCTATCTATCTATCTATCTATCTATCTATCTATCTATCTATCTATCTATCTATCTATCTATCTATCTATCTATCTATCTATCTATCTATCTATCTATCTATCTATCTATCTATCTATCTATCTATCTATCTATCTATCTATCTATCTATCTATCTATCTATCTATCTATCTATCTATCTATCTATCTATCTATCTATCTATCTATCTATCTATCTATCTATCTATCTATCTATCTATCTATCTATCTATCTATCTATCTATCTATCTATCTATCTTCTATTTGTATGTCTGTCTGTCCTTCTGTCTGTCTGTCGGTCTATCTGTTTGTCTGTTTGTTTGTCTGTCTGTGTAGCAATCTACATATCACAACTATTTTTGTTTATTTTCAGTTTGTCCAATCTCGATTAATGGTACAGATGAACACACAAAGCTTCTTGCACTAAATGACGAAACTAAAAGATCATATGAATCCAATGTAACTATTCAATGTAAACAAGGGTACAGGCTTAAGGAACTTAAGGAAAATGAAAATACTTCCCAATCGATTTCATGCACAGACGATGGAATATGGAATGGTGTATTTAAAGGATGTGAAAGGAAAGGTAGGCCGTGATAATCACATTACTATAACGCTTATGACTGACAACCTGTCTTCCTTCTGAATGAAAAAAAGAAAAACAAATATACCCATCTATCTATCTATCTATCTATCTATCTATCTATCTATCTATCTATCTATCTATCTATCTATCTATCTATCTATCTATCTATCTATCTATCTATCTATCTATCTATCTATCTATCTATCTATCTATCTATCTATCTATCTATCTATCTATCTATCTATCTATCTATCTATCTATCTATCTATCTATCTATCTATCTATCTATCTATCTATCTATCTATCTATCTATCTATCTATCTATCTATCTATCTATCTATCTATCTATCTATCTATCTATCTGTCTTTATCCTGTCACCTGCATACAAATCGGTCCAATAACAAGGTGCCGTGTAAACTTTAGTTTATTAGGATAGTAGACCACGTGATGTTTATCTACAGTCAGGTGGTCATGTGACCGCGAAAACGAACTTCTTTTATATATTCTGCAATGTCAGAAAAAAAGCAGAACTGCCGTTTCAGTATCTTATCAATGGACCACTAACAGCCGACCTCAGCAATCACTCGCCCATAAAGTCCCATCATTATGCAAAATAATGACACTGGCAAAACAATCGACCTGAAATCTTCATGAGATGTGAAAATCTTACCCCACCCGCAAATGCTGGAAACTGTGAAACAGCATTCAACGCTACTCGTCGATAGTTTATTCCATTTCTGTGGTGAATGACAAAATCTCACTTACAACAGAAATGAATGATCTCTTTGCCGGTGCAGTTATGATCATTCAACACTATCAACATCATTTAAATCCATTTAATATGTTGCGATTGTTTGTAAACACTCGTGATCTTGAATTTTGACCTGTGTACTGTACTCTGACTTGCGGAATAATTGTTACATCATCAGATAATGTTCAGAGACTGATCCATGCTTATGCACGTTTAAAAGTATTTTTATGTTTTGAATTGATATTGACGTATTAAAATGCAATGACTTTGAATATAAACGTACTAAAAAAGTTGAACAGTTTTACGAACTATTTTGGGGGCGATTTAAACATGGATACCGAGTGTGATGACGTCAACAGGGAAAAACAGTTGTCCCCCTTACTTTTAAAGATTCTTATTAATTTTAAGGTTTTATAGTGTTTAATTAAACAAAGTAACAGGATAAATAGAATACTAGGTTAGTGCCGTGGATGGAGAAAGTTTATCTGGCTCGGCTGCGGATTTTATCGGGTTCGCCTTCGGCTCACCCGATAAATTCCTCCGCCTTGCCAGATAAACTTCCTCCATCCACGGCACTAACCTAGTATTCTCTATATATATCTATCTATCTATCTATCTATCTATCTATCTATCTATCTATCTATCTATCTATCTATCTATCTATCTATCTATCTATCTATCTATCTATCTATCTATCTATCTATCTATCTATCTATCTATCTATCTATCTATCTATCTATCTATCTATCTATCTATCTATCTATCTATCTATCTATCTATCTATCTATCTATCTATCTATCTATCTATCTATCTATCTATCTATCTATCTATCTATCTATCTATCTATCTATCTATCTATCTATCTATCTATCTATCTATCTATCTATCTATCTATCGATCTATCTATCTATCTATCTATCTATCTATCTATCTATCTATCTATCTATCTATCTATCTATCTATCTATCTATCTATCTATCTATCTATCTATCTATCTTCTATTTGTATGTCTGTCTGTCCTTCTATCTGTCTGTCTGTCGGTCTATCTGTTTGTCTGTCTGTTTGTCTGTCTGTGTAGCAATCTACATATCACAACTATTTTTGTTTATTTTCAGTTTGTCCAATCTCGATTAATGGTACAGATGAACACACAAAGCTTCTTGCACTAAATGACGAAACTAAAAGATCATATGAATCCAATGTAACTATTCAATGTAAACAAGGGTACAGGCTTAAGGAACTTAAGGAAAATGAAAATACTTCCCAATCGATTTCATGCACAGACGATGGAATATGGAATGGTGTATTTAAAGGATGTGAAAGGAAAGGTAAGCCGTGATAATCACATTACTATAACGCTTATGACTGACAACCTGTCTTCCTTCTGAATGAAAAAAAGAAAAACAAATATACCCATCTATCTATCTATCTATCTATCTATCTATCTATCTATCTATCTATCTATCTATCTATCTATCTATCTATCTATCTATCTATCTATCTATCTATCTATCTATCTATCTATCTATCTATCTATCTATCTATCTATCTATCTATCTATCTATCTATCTATCTATCTATCTATCTATCTATCTATCTATCTATCTATCTATCTATCTATCTATCTATCTATCTATCTATCTATCTATCTATCTATCTATCTATCTATCTATCTATCTATCTATCTATCTATCTATCTATCTATCTATCTATCTATCTATCTATCTATCTATCTATCTATCTATCTATCTATCTATCTATCTATCTATCTATCTATCTATCTATCTATCTATCTATCTATCTATCTATCTATCTATCTATCTATCTATCTATCTTCTATTTGTATGTCTGTCTGTCCTTCTGTCTGTCTGTCGGTCTATCTGTTTGTCTGTCTGTTTGTCTGTCTGTGTAGCAATCTACATATCACAACTATTTTTGTTTATTTTCAGTTTGTCCAATCTCGATTAATGGTACAGATGAACACACAAAGCTTCTTGCACTAAATGACGAAACTAAAAGATCATATGAATCCAATGTAACTATTCAATGTAAACAAGGGTACAGGCTTAAGGAACTTAAGGAAAATGAAAATACTTCCCAATCGATTTCATGCACAGACGATGGAATATGGAATGGTGTATTTAAAGGATGTGAAAGGAAAGGTAGGCCGTGATAATCACATTACTATAACGCTTATGAATGACAACTTGTCTTCCTTCTGAATGAAAAAGAGAAAAACAAATATACCCTTCTATCTATCTATCTATCTATCTATCTATCTATCTATCTATCTATCTATCTATCTATCTATCTATCTATCTATCTATCTATCTATCTATCTATCTATCTATCTATCTATCTATCTATCTATCTATCTATCTATCTATCTATCTATCTATCTATCTATCTATCTATCTATCTATCTATCTATCTATCTATCTATCTATCTATCTATCTATCTATCTATCTATCTATCTATCTATCTATCTATCTATCTATCTATCTATCTATCTATCTATCTATCTATCTATCTATCTATCTATCTTTATCCTGTCACCTGCATACAAATCGGTCCAATAACAAGGTGCCGTGTAAACTTTAGTTTATTAGGATAGTAGACCACGTGATGTTTATCTACAGTCAGGTGGTCATGTGACCGCGAAAACGAACTTCTTTTATATATTCTGCAATGTCAGAAAAAAAGCAGAACTGCCGTTTCAGTATCTTATCAATGGACCACTAACAGCCGACCTCAGCAATCACTCGCCCATAAAGTCCCATCATTATGCAAAATAATGACACTGGCAAAACAATCGACCTGAAATCTTCATGAGATGTGAAAATCTTACCCCACCCGCAAATGCTGGAAACTGTGAAACAGCATTCAACGCTACTCGTCGATAGTTTATTCCATTTCTGTGGTGAATGACAAAATCTCACTTACAACAGAAATGAATGATCTCTTTGCCGGTGCAGTTATGATCATTCAACACTATCAACATCATTTAAATCCATTTAATATGTTGCGATTGTTTGTAAACACTCGTGATCTTGAATTTTGACCTGTGTACTGTACTCTGACTTGCGGAATAATTGTTACATCATCAGATAATGTTCAGAGACTGATCCATGCTTATGCACGTTTAAAAGTATTTTTATGTTTTGAATTGATATTGACGTATTAAAATGCAATGACTTTGAATATAAACGTACTAAAAAAGTTGAACAGTTTTACGAACTATTTTGGGGGCGATTTAAACATGGATACCGAGTGTGATGACGTCAACAGGGAAAAACAGTTGTCCCCCTTACTTTTAAAGATTCTTATTAATTTTAAGGTTTTATAGTGTTTAATTAAACAAAGTAACAGGATAAACAGAATACTAGGTTAGTGCCGTGGATGGAGAAAGTTTATCTGGCTCGGCTGCGGATTTTATCGGGTTCGCCTTCGGCTC
>NC_069127.1:30000-32500 GCF_026914265.1 Mya arenaria
TATCTATCTATCTATCTATCTATCTATCTATCTATCTATCTATCTATCTATCTATCTATCTATCTATCTATCTATCTATCTATCTATCTATCTATCTATCTATCTATCTATCTATCTATCTATCTATCTATCTATCTATCTATCTATCTATCTATCTATCTATCTATCTATCTATCTATCTATCTATCTATCTATCTATCTATCTATCTATCTATCTATCTATCTATCTATCTATCTATCTATCTATCTATCTATCTATCTATCTATCTTCTATTTGTATGTCTGTCTGTCCTTCTGTCTGTCTGTCGGTCTATCTGTTTGTCTGTCTGTTTGTCTGTCTGTGTAGCAATCTACATATCACAACTATTTTTGTTTATTTTCAGTTTGTTCAATCTCGATTAATGGTACAGATGAACACACAAAGCTTCTTGCACTAAATGACGAAACTAAAAGATCATATGAATCCAATGTAACTATTCAATGTAAACAAGGGTACAGGCTTAAGGAACTTAAGGAAAATGAAAATACTTCCCAATCGATTTCATGCACAGACGATGGAATATGGAATGGTGTATTTAAAGGATGTGAAAGGAAAGGTAGGCCGTGATAATCACATTACTATAACGCTTATGAATGACAACTTGTCTTCCTTCTGAATGAAAAAGAGAAAAACAAATATACCCTTCTATCTATCTATCTATCTATCTATCTATCTTCTATCTATCTATCTATCTATCTATCTATCTATCTATCTATCTATCTATCTATCTATCTATCTATCTATCTATCTATCTATCTATCTATCTATCTATCTATCTATCTATCTATCTATCTATCTATCTATCTATCTATCTATCTATCTATCTATCTATCTATCTATCTATCTATCTATCTATCTATCTATCTATCTATCTATCTATCTATCTATCTATCTATCTATCTATCTATCTATCTATCTATCTATCTATCTATCTATCTATCTATCTATCTATCTATCTATCTATCTATCTATCTATCTATCTATCTATCTATCTATCTATCTATCTATCTATCTATCTATCTATCTATCTATCTATCTATCTATCTATCTATCTATCTTCTATTTGTATGTCTGTCTGTCCTTCTATCTGTCTGTCTGTCGGTCTATCTGTTTGTCTGTCTGTTTGTCTGTCTGTGTAGCAATCTACATATCACAACTATTTTTGTTTATTTTCAGTTTGTCCAATCTCGATTAATGGTACAGATGAACACACAAAGCTTCTTGCACTAAATGACGAAACTAAAAGATCATATGAATCCAATGTAACTATTCAATGTAAACAAGGGTACAGGCTTAAGGAACTTAAGGAAAATGAAAATACTTCCCAATCGATTTCATGCACAGACGATGGAATATGGAATGGTGTATTTAAAGGATGTGAAAGGAAAGGTAGGCCGTGATAATCACATTACTATAACGCTTATGACTGACAACCTGTCTTTCTTCTGAATGAAAAAAAGAAAAACAAATATACCCATCTATCTATCTATCTATCTATCTATCTATCTATCTATCTATCTATCTATCTATCTATCTATCTATCTATCTATCTATCTATCTATCTATCTATCTATCTATCTATCTATCTATCTATCTATCTATCTATCTATCTATCTATCTATCTATCTATCTATCTATCTATCTATCTATCTATCTATCTATCTATCTATCTATCTATCTATCTATCTATCTATCTATCTATCTATCTATCTATCTATCTATCTATCTATCTATCTATCTATCTATCGATCTATCTATCTATCTATCTATCTATCTATCTATCTATCTATCTATCTATCTATCTATCTATCTATCTATCTATCTATCTATCTATCTATCTATCTATCTATCTATCTATCTATCTATCTATCTATCTATCTATCTATCTATCTATCTATCTATCTATCTATCTATCTATCTATCTATCTTCTATTTGTATGTCTGTCTGTCCTTCTATCTGTCTGTCTGTCGGTCTATCTGTTTGTCTGTCTGTTTGTCTGTCTGTGTAGCAATCTACATATCACAACTATTTTTGTTTATTTTCAGTTTGTCCAATCTCGATTAATGGTACAGATGAACACACAAAGCTTCTTGCACTAAATGACGAAACTAAAAGATCATATGAATCCAATGTAACTATTCAATGTAAACAAGGGTACAGGCTTAAGGAACTTAAGGAAAATGAAAATACTTCCCAATCGATTTCATGCACAGACGATGGAATATGGAATGGTGTATTTAAAGGATGTGAAAGGAAAGGTAGGCCGTGATAATCACATTACTATAACGCTTATGACTGACAACCTGTCTTCCTTCTGAATGAAAAAAAGAAAAACAAATATACCCATCTATCTATCTATCTATCTATCTATCTATCTATCTATCTATCTATCTATCTATCTATCTATCTATCTATCTATCTATCTATCTATCTATCTATCTATCTATCTATCTATCTAT
>NC_069127.1:40000-42500 GCF_026914265.1 Mya arenaria
CATTTAATATGTTGCGATTGTTTGTAAACACTCGTGATCTTGAATTTTGACCTGTGTACTGTACTCTGACTTGCGGAATAATTGTTACATCATCAGATAATGTTCAGAGACTGATCCATGCTTATGCACGTTTAAAAGTATTTTTATGTTTTGAATTGATATTGACGTATTAAAATGCAATGACTTTGAATATAAACGTACTAAAAAAGTTGAACAGTTTTACGAACTATTTTGGGGGCGATTTAAACATGGATACCGAGTGTGATGACGTCAACAGGGAAAAACAGTTGTCCCCCTTACTTTTAAAGATTCTTATTAATTTTAAGGTTTTATAGTGTTTAATTAAACAAAGTAACAGGATAAACAGAATACTAGGTTAGTGCCGTGGATGGAGAAAGTTTATCTGGCTCGGCTGCGGATTTTATCGGGTTCGCCTTCGGCTCACCCGATAAATTCCTCCGCCTTGCCAGATAAACTTCCTCCATCCACGGCACTAACCTAGTATTCTCTATATCTATCTATCTATCTATCTATCTATCTATCTATCTATCTATCTATCTATCTATCTATCTATCTATCTATCTATCTATCTATCTATCTATCTATCTATCTATCTATCTATCTATCTATCTATCTATCTATCTATCTATCTATCTATCTATCTATCTATCTATCTATCTATCTATCTATCTATCTATCTATCTATCTATCTATCTATCTATCTATCTATCTATCTATCTATCTATCTATCTATCTATCTATCTATCTATCTATCTATCTATCTATCTATCTATCTTCTATTTGTATGTCTGTCTGTCCTTCTATCTGTCTGTCTGTCGGTCTATCTGTTTGTCTGTCTGTTTGTCTGTCTGTGTAGCAATCTACATATCACAACTATTTTTGTTTATTTTCAGTTTGTCCAATCTCGATTAATGGTACAGATGAACACACAGAGCTTCTTGCACTAAATGACGAAACTAAAAGATCATATGAATCCAATGTAACTATTCAATGTAAACAAGGGTACAGGCTTAAGGAACTTAAGGAAAATGAAAATACTTCCCAATCGATTTCATGCACAGACGATGGAATATGGAATGGTGTATTTAAAGGATGTGAAAGGAAAGGTAGGCCGTGATAATCACATTACTATAACGCTTATGACTGACAACCTGTCTTCCTTCTGAATGAAAAAAAGAAGAACAAATATACCCATCTATCTATCTGTCTATCTATCTATCTATCTATCTATCTATCTATCTATCTATCTATCTATCTATCTATCTATCTATCTATCTATCTATCTATCTATCTATCTATCTATCTATCTATCTATCTATCTATCTATCTATCTATCTATCTATCTATCTATCTATCTATCTATCTATCTATCCATCCATCCATCCATCCATCCATCCATCTATCTATCTATCTATCTATCTATCTATCTATCTATCTATCTATCTATCTATCTATCTATCTATCTATCTATCTATCTATCTATCTATCTATCTATCTATCTATCTATCTATCTATCTATCTATCTATCTATCTATCTATCTATCTATCTATCTATCTATCTATCTATCTATCTATCTATCTATCTATCTATCTATCTATCTATCTATCTATCTATCTATCTATCTATCTATCTATCTATCTATCTATCTATCTATCTATCTATCTATCTATCTATCTATCTATCTATCTATCTATCTATCTATCTATCTATCTATCTATCTATCTATCTATCTATCTTCTGTTTGTATGTCTGTCTGTCCTTCTGTCTGTCTGTCGGTCTATCTGTTTGTCTGTCTGTTTGTCTGTCTGTGTAGCAATCTACATATCACAACTATTTTTGTTTATTTTCAGTTTGTCCAATCTCGATTAATGGTACAGATGAACACACAAAGCTTCTTGCACTAAATGACGAAACTAAAAGATCATATGAATCCAATGTAACTATTCAATGTAAACAAGGGTACAGGCTTAAGGAACTTAAGGAAAATGAAAATACTTCCCAATCGATTTCATGCACAGACGATGGAATATGGAATGGTGTATTTAAAGGATGTGAAAGGAAAGGTAGGCCGTGATAATCACATTACTATAACGCTTATGAATGACAACTTGTCTTCCTTCTGAATGAAAAAGAGAAAAACAAATATACCCTTCTATCTATCTATCTATCTATCTATCTATCTATCTATCTATCTATCTATCTATCTATCTATCTATCTATCTATCTATCTATCTATCTATCTATCTATCTATCTATCTATCTATCTATCTATCTATCTATCTATCTATCTATCTATCTATCTATCTATCTATCTATCTATCTATCTATCTATCTATCTATCTATCTATCTATCTATCTATCTATCTATCTATCTATCTATCTATCTATCTATCTATCTATCTATCTATCTATCTATCTATCTATCTATCTATCTATCTATCTATCTATCTATCTATCTATCTATCTATCTATCTATCT
>NC_069127.1:47500-55000 GCF_026914265.1 Mya arenaria
CTATCTATCTATCTATCTATCTATCTATCTATCTATCTATCTATCTATCTATCTATCTATCTATCTATCTATCTATCTATCTATCTATCTATCTATCTATCTATCTTCTATTTGTATGTCTGTCTGTCCTTCTGTCTGTCTGTCGGTCTATCTGTTTGTCTGTTTGTTTGTCTGTCTGTGTAGCAATCTACATATCACAACTATTTTTGTTTATTTTCAGTTTGTCCAATCTCGATTAATGGTACAGATGAACACACAAAGCTTCTTGCACTAAATGACGAAACTAAAAGATCATATGAATCCAATGTAACTATTCAATGTAAACAAGGGTACAGGCTTAAGGAACTTAAGGAAAATGAAAATACTTCCCAATCGATTTCATGCACAGACGATGGAATATGGAATGGTGTATTTAAAGGATGTGAAAGGAAAGGTAGGCCGTGATAATCACATTACTATAACGCTTATGACTGACAACCTGTCTTCCTTCTGAATGAAAAAAAGAAAAACAAATATACCCATCTATCTATCTATCTATCTATCTATCTATCTATCTATCTATCTATCTATCTATCTATCTATCTATCTATCTATCTATCTATCTATCTATCTATCTATCTATCTATCTATCTATCTATCTATCTATCTATCTATCTATCTATCTATCTATCTATCTATCTATCTATCTATCTATCTATCTATCTATCTATCTATCTATCTATCTATCTATCTATCTATCTATCTATCTATCTATCTATCTATCTATCTATCTATCTATCTATCTATCTATCTATCTATCTATCTATCTATCTATCTATCTATCTATCTATCTATCTATCTTTATCCTGTCACCTGCATACAAATCGGTCCAATAACAAGGTGCCGTGTAAACTTTAGTTTATTAGGATAGTAGACCACGTGATGTTTATCTACAGTCAGGTGGTCATGTGACCGCGAAAACGAACTTCTTTTATATATTCTGCAATGTCAGAAAAAAAGCAGAACTGCCGTTTCAGTATCTTATCAATGGACCACTAACAGCCGACCTCAGCAATCACTCGCCCATAAAGTCCCATCATTATGCAAAATAATGACACTGGCAAAACAATCGACCTGAAATCTTCATGAGATGTGAAAATCTTACCCCACCCGCAAATGCTGGAAACTGTGAAACAGCATTCAACGCTACTCGTCGATAGTTTATTCCATTTCTGTGGTGAATGACAAAATCTCACTTACAACAGAAATGAATGATCTCTTTGCCGGTGCAGTTATGATCATTCAACACTATCAACATCATTTAAATCCATTTAATATGTTGCGATTGTTTGTAAACACTCGTGATCTTGAATTTTGACCTGTGTACTGTACTCTGACTTGCGGAATAATTGTTACATCATCAGATAATGTTCAGAGACTGATCCATGCTTATGCACGTTTAAAAGTATTTTTATGTTTTGAATTGATATTGACGTATTAAAATGCAATGACTTTGAATATAAACGTACTAAAAAAGTTGAACAGTTTTACGAACTATTTTGGGGGCGATTTAAACATGGATACCGAGTGTGATGACGTCAACAGGGAAAAACAGTTGTCCCCCTTACTTTTAAAGATTCTTATTAATTTTAAGGTTTTATAGTGTTTAATTAAACAAAGTAACAGGATAAATAGAATACTAGGTTAGTGCCGTGGATGGAGAAAGTTTATCTGGCTCGGCTGCGGATTTTATCGGGTTCGCCTTCGGCTCACCCGATAAATTCCTCCGCCTTGCCAGATAAACTTCCTCCATCCACGGCACTAACCTAGTATTCTCTATATCTATCTATCTATCTATCTATCTATCTATCTATCTATCTATCTATCTATCTATCTATCTATCTATCTATCTATCTATCTATCTATCTATCTATCTATCTATCTATCTATCTATCTATCTATCTATCTATCTATCTATCTATCTATCTATCTATCTATCTATCTATCTATCTATCTATCTATCTATCTATCTATCTATCTATCTATCTATCTATCTATCTATCTATCTATCTATCTATCTATCTATCTATCTATCTATCTATCTATCTATCTATCTATCTATCTATCTATCTATCTATCTATCTATCTATCTATCTATCTATCTATCTATCTATCTATCTATCTATCTATCTATCTATCTATCTATCTATCTATCTATCTATCTATCTATCTATCTATCTTTATCCTGTCACCTGCATACAAATCGGTCCAATAACAAGGTGCCGTGTAAACTTTAGTTTATTAGGATAGTAGACCACGTGATGTTTATCTACAGTCAGGTGGTCATGTGACCGCGAAAACGAACTTCTTTTATATATTCTGCAATGTCAGAAAAAAAGCAGAACTGCCGTTTCAGTATCTTATCAATGGACCACTAACAGCCGACCTCAGCAATCACTCGCCCATAAAGTCCCATCATTATGCAAAATAATGACACTGGCAAAACAATCGACCTGAAATCTTCATGAGATGTGAAAATCTTACCCCACCCGCAAATGCTGGAAACTGTGAAACAGCATTCAACGCTACTCGTCGATAGTTTATTCCATTTCTGTGGTGAATGACAAAATCTCACTTACAACAGAAATGAATGATCTCTTTGCCGGTGCAGTTATGATCATTCAACACTATCAACATCATTTAAATCCATTTAATATGTTGCGATTGTTTGTAAACACTCGTGATCTTGAATTTTGACCTGTGTACTGTACTCTGACTTGCGGAATAATTGTTACATCATCAGATAATGTTCAGAGACTGATCCATGCTTATGCACGTTTAAAAGTATTTTTATGTTTTGAATTGATATTGACGTATTAAAATGCAATGACTTTGAATATAAACGTACTAAAAAAGTTGAACAGTTTTACGAACTATTTTGGGGGCGATTTAAACATGGATACCGAGTGTGATGACGTCAACAGGGAAAAACAGTTGTCCCCCTTACTTTTAAAGATTCTTATTAATTTTAAGGTTTTATAGTGTTTAATTAAACAAAGTAACAGGATAAATAGAATACTAGGTTAGTGCCGTGGATGGAGAAAGTTTATCTGGCTCGGCTGCGGATTTTATCGGGTTCGCCTTCGGCTCACCCGATAAATTCCTCCGCCTTGCCAGATAAACTTCCTCCATCCACGGCACTAACCTAGTATTCTCTATATCTATCTATCTATCTATCTATCTATCTATCTATCTATCTATCTATCTATCTATCTATCTATCTATCTATCTATCTATCTATCTATCTATCTATCTATCTATCTATCTATCTATCTATCTATCTATCTATCTATCTATCTATCTATCTATCTATCTATCTATCTATCTATCTATCTATCTATCTATCTATCTATCTATCTATCTATCTATCTATCTATCTATCTATCTATCTATCTATCTATCTATCTATCTATCTATCTATCTATCTATCTATCTATCTATCTATCTATCTATCTATCTATCTATCTATCTATCTATCTATCTATCTATCTATCTATCTATCTATCTATCTATCTATCTATCTATCTATCTATCTATCTATCTATCTATCTATCTATCTATCTATCTATCTATCTATCTATCTATCTATCTATCTATCTATCTATCTATCTATCTTCTATTTGTATGTCTGTCTGTCCTTCTATCTGTCTGTCTGTCGGTCTATCTGTTTGTCTGTCTGTTTGTCTGTCTGTGTAGCAATCTACATATCACAACTATTTTTGTTTATTTTCAGTTTGTCCAATCTCGATTAATGGTACAGATGAACACACAAAGCTTCTTGCACTAAATGACGAAACTAAAAGATCATATGAATCCAATGTAACTATTCAATGTAAACAAGGGTACAGGCTTAAGGAACTTAAGGAAAATGAAAATACTTCCCAATCGATTTCATGCACAGACGATGGAATATGGAATGGTGTATTTAAAGGATGTGAAAGGAAAGGTAGGCCGTGATAATCACATTACTATAACGCTTATGAATGACAACTTGTCTTCCTTCTGAATGAAAAAGAGAAAAACAAATATACCCTTCTATCTATCTATCTATCTATCTATCTATCTATCTATCTATCTATCTATCTATCTATCTATCTATCTATCTATCTATCTATCTATCTATCTATCTATCTATCTATCTATCTATCTATCTATCTATCTATCTATCTATCTATCTATCTATCTATCTATCTATCTATCTATCTATCTATCTATCTATCTATCTATCTATCTATCTATCTATCTATCTATCTATCTATCTATCTATCTATCTATCTATCTATCTATCTATCTATCTATCTATCTATCTATCTATCTATCTATCTATCTATCTATCTATCTATCTATCTATCTATCTATCTATCTATCTATCTATCTATCTATCTTTATCCTGTCACCTGCATACAAATCGGTCCAATAACAAGGTGCCGTGTAAACTTTAGTTTATTAGGATAGTAGACCACGTGATGTTTATCTACAGTCAGGTGGTCATGTGACCGCGAAAACGAACTTCTTTTATATATTCTGCAATGTCAGAAAAAAAGCAGAACTGCCGTTTCAGTATCTTATCAATGGACCACTAACAGCCGACCTCAGCAATCACTCGCCCATAAAGTCCCATCATTATGCAAAATAATGACACTGGCAAAACAATCGACCTGAAATCTTCATGAGATGTGAAAATCTTACCCCACCCGCAAATGCTGGAAACTGTGAAACAGCATTCAACGCTACTCGTCGATAGTTTATTCCATTTCTGTGGTGAATGACAAAATCTCACTTACAACAGAAATGAATGATCTCTTTGCCGGTGCAGTTATGATCATTCAACACTATCAACATCATTTAAATCCATTTAATATGTTGCGATTGTTTGTAAACACTCGTGATCTTGAATTTTGACCTGTGTACTGTACTCTGACTTGCGGAATAATTGTTACATCATCAGATAATGTTCAGAGACTGATCCATGCTTATGCACGTTTAAAAGTATTTTTATGTTTTGAATTGATATTGACGTATTAAAATGCAATGACTTTGAATATAAACGTATTAAAAAAGTTGAACAGTTTTACGAACTATTTTGGGGGCGATTTAAACATGGATACCGAGTGTGATGACGTCAACAGGGAAAAACAGTTGTCCCCCTTACTTTTAAAGATTCTTATTAATTTTAAGGTTTTATAGTGTTTAATTAAACAAAGTAACAGGATAAACAGAATACTAGGTTAGTGCCGTGGATGGAGAAAGTTTATCTGGCTCGGCTGCGGATTTTATCGGGTTCGCCTTCGGCTCACCCGATAAATTCCTCCGCCTTGCCAGATAAACTTCCTCCATCCACGGCACTAACCTAGTATTCTCTATATCTATCTATCTATCTATCTATCTATCTATCTATCTATCTATCTATCTATCTATCTATCTATCTATCTATCTATCTATCTATCTATCTATCTATCTATCTATCTATCTATCTATCTATCTATCTATCTATCTATCTATCTATCTATCTATCTATCTATCTATCTATCTATCTATCTATCTATCTATCTATCTATCTATCTATCTATCTATCTATCTATCTATCTATCTATCTATCTATCTATCTATCTATCTATCTATCTATCTATCTATCTATCTATCTATCTATCTATCTATCTATCTATCTATCTATCTATCTATCTATCTATCTATCTATCTATCTATCTATCTATCTATCTATCTATCTATCTATCTATCTATCTATCTTTATCCTGTCACCTGCATACAAATCGGTCCAATAACAAGGTGCCGTGTAAACTTTAGTTTATTAGGATAGTAGACCACGTGATGTTTATCTACAGTCAGGTGGTCATGTGACCGCGAAAACGAACTTCTTTTATATATTCTGCAATGTCAGAAAAAAAGCAGAACTGCCGTTTCAGTATCTTATCAATGGACCACTAACAGCCGACCTCAGCAATCACTCGCCCATAAAGTCCCATCATTATGCAAAATAATGACACTGGCAAAACAATCGACCTGAAATCTTCATGAGATGTGAAAATCTTACCCCACCCGCAAATGCTGGAAACTGTGAAACAGCATTCAACGCTACTCGTCGATAGTTTATTCCATTTCTGTGGTGAATGACAAAATCTCACTTACAACAGAAATGAATGATCTCTTTGCCGGTGCAGTTATGATCATTCAACACTATCAACATCATTTAAATCCATTTAATATGTTGCGATTGTTTGTAAACACTCGTGATCTTGAATTTTGACCTGTGTACTGTACTCTGACTTGCGGAATAATTGTTACATCATCAGATAATGTTCAGAGACTGATCCATGCTTATGCACGTTTAAAAGTATTTTTATGTTTTGAATTGATATTGACGTATTAAAATGCAATGACTTTGAATATAAACGTACTAAAAAAGTTGAACAGTTTTACGAACTATTTTGGGGGCGATTTAAACATGGATACCGAGTGTGATGACGTCAACAGGGAAAAACAGTTGTCCCCCTTACTTTTAAAGATTCTTATTAATTTTAAGGTTTTATAGTGTTTAATTAAACAAAGTAACAGGATAAATAGAATACTAGGTTAGTGCCGTGGATGGAGAAAGTTTATCTGGCTCGGCTGCGGATTTTATCGGGTTCGCCTTCGGCTCACCCGATAAATTCCTCCGCCTTGCCAGATAAACTTCCTCCATCCACGGCACTAACCTAGTATTCTCTATATCTATCTATCTATCTATCTATCTATCTATCTATCTATCTATCTATCTATCTATCTATCTATCTATCTATCTATCTATCTATCTATCTATCTATCTATCTATCTATCTATCTATCTATCTATCTATCTATCTATCTATCTATCTATCTATCTATCTATCTATCTATCTATCTATCTATCTATCTATCTATCTATCTATCTATCTATCTATCTATCTATCTATCTATCTATCTATCTATCTATCTATCTATCTATCTATCTATCTATCTATCTATCTATCTATCTATCTATCTATCTATCTATCTATCTATCTATCTATCTATCTATCTATCTATCTATCTATCTATCTATCTATCTATCTATCTATCTATCTATCTATCTATCTATCTATCTATCTATCTTCTATTTGTATGTCTGTCTGTCCTTCTATCTGTCTGTCTGTCGGTCTATCTGTTTGTCTGTCTGTTTGTCTGTCTGTGTAGCAATCTACATATCACAACTATTTTTGTTTATTTTCAGTTTGTCCAATCTCGATTAATGGTACAGATGAACACACAAAGCTTCTTGCACTAAATGACGAAACTAAAAGATCATATGAATCCAATGTAACTATTCAATGTAAACAAGGGTACAGGCTTAAGGAACTTAAGGAAAATGAAAATACTTCCCAATCGATTTCATGCACAGACGATGGAATATGGAATGGTGTATTTAAAGGATGTGAAAGGAAAGGTA
>NC_069127.1:60000-67500 GCF_026914265.1 Mya arenaria
TCTATCTATCTATCTATCTATCTATCTATCTATCTATCTATCTATCTATCTATCTATCTATCTATCTATCTATCTATCTATCTATCTATCTATCTATCTATCTATCTATCTATCTATCTATCTATCTATCTATCTATCTATCTATCTATCTATCTATCTATCTATCTATCTATCTATCTATCTATCTATCTATCTATCTATCTATCTATCTTTATCCTGTCACCTGCATACAAATCGGTCCAATAACAAGGTGCCGTGTAAACTTTAGTTTATTAGGATAGTAGACCACGTGATGTTTATCTACAGTCAGGTGGTCATGTGACCGCGAAAACGAACTTCTTTTATATATTCTGCAATGTCAGAAAAAAAGCAGAACTGCCGTTTCAGTATCTTATCAATGGACCACTAACAGCCGACCTCAGCAATCACTCGCCCATAAAGTCCCATCATTATGCAAAATAATGACACTGGCAAAACAATCGACCTGAAATCTTCATGAGATGTGAAAATCTTACCCCACCCGCAAATGCTGGAAACTGTGAAACAGCATTCAACGCTACTCGTCGATAGTTTATTCCATTTCTGTGGTGAATGACAAAATCTCACTTACAACAGAAATGAATGATCTCTTTGCCGGTGCAGTTATGATCATTCAACACTATCAACATCATTTAAATCCATTTAATATGTTGCGATTGTTTGTAAACACTCGTGATCTTGAATTTTGACCTGTGTACTGTACTCTGACTTGCGGAATAATTGTTACATCATCAGATAATGTTCAGAGACTGATCCATGCTTATGCACGTTTAAAAGTATTTTTATGTTTTGAATTGATATTGACGTATTAAAATGCAATGACTTTGAATATAAACGTACTAAAAAAGTTGAACAGTTTTACGAACTATTTTGGGGGCGATTTAAACATGGATACCGAGTGTGATGACGTCAACAGGGAAAAACAGTTGTCCCCCTTACTTTTAAAGATTCTTATTAATTTTAAGGTTTTATAGTGTTTAATTAAACAAAGTAACAGGATAAACAGAATACTAGGTTAGTGCCGTGGATGGAGAAAGTTTATCTGGCTCGGCTGCGGATTTTATCGGGTTCGCCTTCGGCTCACCCGATAAATTCCTCCGCCTTGCCAGATAAACTTCCTCCATCCACGGCACTAACCTAGTATTCTCTATATCTATCTATCTATCTATCTATCTATCTATCTATCTATCTATCTATCTATCTATCTATCTATCTATCTATCTATCTATCTATCTATCTATCTATCTATCTATCTATCTATCTATCTATCTATCTATCTATCTATCTATCTATCTATCTATCTATCTATCTATCTATCTATCTATCTATCTATCTATCTATCTATCTATCTATCTATCTATCTATCTATCTATCTATCTATCTATCTATCTATCTATCTATCTATCTATCTATCTATCTATCTATCTATCTATCTATCTATCTATCTATCTATCTATCTATCTATCTATCTATCTATCTATCTATCTATCTATCTATCTATCTATCTATCTATCTATCTATCTATCTTCTATTTGTATGTCTGTCTGTCCTTCTATCTGTCTGTCTGTCGGTCTATCTGTTTGTCTGTCTGTTTGTCTGTCTGTGTAGCAATCTACATATCACAACTATTTTTGTTTATTTTCAGTTTGTCCAATCTCGATTAATGGTACAGATGAACACACAGAGCTTCTTGCACTAAATGACGAAACTAAAAGATCATATGAATCCAATGTAACTATTCAATGTAAACAAGGGTACAGGCTTAAGGAACTTAAGGAAAATGAAAATACTTCCCAATCGATTTCATGCACAGACGATGGAATATGGAATGGTGTATTTAAAGGATGTGAAAGGAAAGGTAGGCCGTGATAATCACATTACTATAACGCTTATGACTGACAACCTGTCTTCCTTCTGAATGAAAAAAAGAAGAATAAATATACCCATCTATCTATCTGTCTATCTATCTATCTATCTATCTATCTATCTATCTATCTATCTATCTATCTATCTATCTATCTATCTATCTATCTATCTATCTATCTATCTATCTATCTATCTATCTATCTATCTATCTATCTATCTATCCATCCATCCATCCATCCATCTATCTATCTATCTATCTATCTATCTATCTATCTATCTATCTATCTATCTATCTATCTATCTATCTATCTATCTATCTATCTATCTATCTATCTATCTATCTATCTATCTATCTATCTATCTATCTATCTATCTATCTATCTATCTATCTATCTATCTATCTATCTATCTATCTATCTATCTATCTATCTATCTATCTATCTATCTATCTATCTATCTATCTATCTATCTATCTATCTATCTATCTATCTATCTATCTATCTATCTATCTATCTATCTATCTATCTATCTATCTATCTATCTATCTATCTATCTATCTATCTATCTATCTATCTTCTAT
Organism: Mya arenaria; assembly: GCF_026914265.1. NCBI lineage: Eukaryota > Metazoa > Mollusca > Bivalvia > Myida > Myidae > Mya > Mya arenaria. The sequence goes on from NC_069127.1 coordinate 62,486, forward strand.
TTGTATGTCTGTCTGTCCTTCTATCTGTCTGTCTGTCGGTCTATCTGTTTGTCTGTCTGTTTGTCTGTCTGTGTAGCAATCTACATATCACAACTATTTTTGTTTATTTTCAGTTTGTCCAATCTCGATTAATGGTACAGATGAACACACAGAGCTTCTTGCACTAAATGACGAAACTAAAAGATCATATGAATCCAATGTAACTATTCAATGTAAACAAGGGTACAGGCTTAAGGAACTTAAGGAAAATGAAAATACTTCCCAATCGATTTCATGCACAGACGATGGAATATGGAATGGTGTATTTAAAGGATGTGAAAGGAAAGGTAGGCCGTGATAATCACATTACTATAACGCTTATGACTGACAACCTGTCTTCCTTCTGAATGAAAAAAAGAAGAATAAATATACCCATCTATCTATCTGTCTATCTATCTATCTATCTATCTATCTATCTATCTATCTATCTATCTATCTATCTATCTATCTATCTATCTATCTATCTATCTATCTATCTATCTATCTATCTATCTATCTATCTATCTATCTATCTATCTATCTATCTATCTATCCATCCATCCATCCATCCATCCATCTATCTATCTATCTATCTATCTATCTATCTATCTATCTATCTATCTATCTATCTATCTATCTATCTATCTATCTATCTATCTATCTATCTATCTATCTATCTATCTATCTATCTATCTATCTATCTATCTATCTATCTATCTATCTATCTATCTATCTATCTATCTATCTATCTATCTATCTATCTATCTATCTATCTATCTATCTATCTATCTATCTATCTATCTATCTATCTATCTATCTATCTATCTATCTATCTATCTATCTATCTATCTATCTATCTATCTATCTATCTATCTATCTATCTATCTATCTATCTATCTATCTATCTATCTATCTATCTATCTATCTATCTATCTATCTATCTATCTATCTATCTATATATCTATCTATCGATCGATCGATCTATCGATCTATCGACCTATCGATCCATCCATCCATCTATCTATCTATCTATCTATCTATCTATCTATCTATCTATCTATCTATCTATCTATCTATCTATCTATCTATCTATCTATCTATCTATCTATCTATCTATCTATCTATCTATCTATCTATCTATCTATCTATCTATCTATCTATCTATCTTCTATTTGTATGTCTGTCTGTCCTTCTGTCTGTCTGTCGGTCTATCTGTTTGTCTGTCTGTTTGTCTGTCTGTGTAGCAATCTACATATCACAACTATTTTTGTTTATTTTCAGTTTGTCCAATCTCGATTAATGGTACAGATGAACACACAAAGCTTCTTGCACTAAATGACGAAACTAAAAGATCATATGAATCCAATGTAACTATTCAATGTAAACAAGGGTACAGGCTTAAGGAACTTAAGGAAAATGAAAATACTTCCCAATCGATTTCATGCACAGACGATGGAATATGGAATGGTGTATTTAAAGGATGTGAAAGGAAAGGTAGGCCGTGATAATCACATTACTATAACGCTTATGAATGACAACTTGTCTTCCTTCTGAATGAAAAAGAGAAAAACAAATATACCCTTCTATCTATCTATCTATCTATCTATCTATCTATCTATCTATCTATCTATCTATCTATCTATCTATCTATCTATCTATCTATCTATCTATCTATCTATCTATCTATCTATCTATCTATCTATCTATCTATCTATCTATCTATCTATCTATCTATCTATCTATCTATCTATCTATCTATCTATCTATCTATCTATCTATCTATCTATCTATCTATCTATCTATCTATCTATCTATCTATCTATCTATCTATCTATCTATCTATCTATCTATCTATCTATCTATCTATCTATCTATCTATCTATCTATCTATCTATCTATCTATCTATCTATCTATCTATCTATCTATCTATCTATCTATCTATCTATCTATCTATCTATCTATCTATCTATCTATCTATCTATCTATCTATCTATCTTCTATTTGTATGTCTGTCTGTCCTTCTGTCTGTCTGTCGGTCTATCTGTTTGTCTGTTTGTTTGTCTGTCTGTGTAGCAATCTACATATCACAACTATTTTTGTTTATTTTCAGTTTGTCCAATCTCGATTAATGGTACAGATGAACACACAAAGCTTCTTGCACTAAATGACGAAACTAAAAGATCATATGAATCCAATGTAACTATTCAATGTAAACAAGGGTACAGGCTTAAGGAACTTAAGGAAAATGAAAATACTTCCCAATCGATTTCATGCACAGACGATGGAATATGGAATGGTGTATTTAAAGGATGTGAAAGGAAAGGTAGGCCGTGATAATCACATTACTATAACGCTTATGACTGACAACCTGTCTTCCTTCTGAATGAAAAAAAGAAAAACAAATATACCCATCTATCTATCTATCTATCTATCTATCTATCTATCTATCTATCTATCTATCTATCTATCTATCTATCTATCTATCTATCTATCTATCTATCTATCTATCTATCTATCTATCTATCTATCTATCTATCTATCTATCTATCTATCTATCTATCTATCTATCTATCTATCTATCTATCTATCTATCTATCTATCTATCTATCTATCTATCTATCTATCTATCTATCTATCTATCTATCTATCTATCTATCTATCTATCTATCTATCTATCTATCTATCTATCTATCTATCTTTATCCTGTCACCTGCATACAAATCGGTCCAATAACAAGGTGCCGTGTAAACTTTAGTTTATTAGGATAGTAGACCACGTGATGTTTATCTACAGTCAGGTGGTCATGTGACCGCGAAAACGAACTTCTTTTATATATTCTGCAATGTCAGAAAAAAAGCAGAACTGCCGTTTCAGTATCTTATCAATGGACCACTAACAGCCGACCTCAGCAATCACTCGCCCATAAAGTCCCATCATTATGCAAAATAATGACACTGGCAAAACAATCGACCTGAAATCTTCATGAGATGTGAAAATCTTACCCCACCCGCAAATGCTGGAAACTGTGAAACAGCATTCAACGCTACTCGTCGATAGTTTATTCCATTTCTGTGGTGAATGACAAAATCTCACTTACAACAGAAATGAATGATCTCTTTGCCGGTGCAGTTATGATCATTCAACACTATCAACATCATTTAAATCCATTTAATATGTTGCGATTGTTTGTAAACACTCGTGATCTTGAATTTTGACCTGTGTACTGTACTCTGACTTGCGGAATAATTGTTACATCATCAGATAATGTTCAGAGACTGATCCATGCTTATGCACGTTTAAAAGTATTTTTATGTTTTGAATTGATATTGACGTATTAAAATGCAATGACTTTGAATATAAACGTACTAAAAAAGTTGAACAGTTTTACGAACTATTTTGGGGGCGATTTAAACATGGATACCGAGTGTGATGACGTCAACAGGGAAAAACAGTTGTCCCCCTTACTTTTAAAGATTCTTATTAATTTTAAGGTTTTATAGTGTTTAATTAAACAAAGTAACAGGATAAATAGAATACTAGGTTAGTGCCGTGGATGGAGAAAGTTTATCTGGCTCGGCTGCGGATTTTATCGGGTTCGCCTTCGGCTCACCCGATAAATTCCTCCGCCTTGCCAGATAAACTTCCTCCATCCACGGCACTAACCTAGTATTCTCTATATCTATCTATCTATCTATCTATCTATCTATCTATCTATCTATCTATCTATCTATCTATCTATCTATCTATCTATCTATCTATCTATCTATCTATCTATCTATCTATCTATCTATCTATCTATCTATCTATCTATCTATCTATCTATCTATCTATCTATCTATCTATCTATCTATCTATCTATCTATCTATCTATCTATCTATCTATCTATCTATCTATCTATCTATCTATCTATCTATCTATCTATCTATCTATCTATCTATCTATCTATCTATCTATCTATCTATCTATCTATCTATCTATCTATCTATCTATCTATCTATCTATCTATCTATCTATCTATCTATCTATCTATCTATCTATCTATCTATCTATCTATCTATCTATCTATCTATCTATCTATCTATCTATCTATCTATCTTCTATTTGTATGTCTGTCTGTCCTTCTGTCTGTCTGTCGGTCTATCTGTTTGTCTGTTTGTATGTCTGTCTGTGTAGCAATCTACATATCACAACTATTTTTGTTTATTTTCAGTTTGTCCAATCTCGATTAATGGTACAGATGAACACACAAAGCTTCTTGCACTAAATGACGAAACTAAAAGATCATATGAATCCAATGTAACTATTCAATGTAAACAAGGGTACAGGCTTAAGGAACTTAAGGAAAATGAAAATACTTCCCAATCGATTTCATGCACAGACGATGGAATATGGAATGGTGTATTTAAAGGATGTGAAAGGAAAGGTAGGCCGTGATAATCACATTACTATAACGCTTATGACTGACAACCTGTCTTCCTTCTGAATGAAAAAAAGAAAAACAAATATACCCTTCTATCTATCTATCTATCTATCTATCTATCTATCTATCTATCTATCTATCTATCTATCTATCTATCTATCTATCTATCTATCTATCTATCTATCTATCTATCTATCTATCTATCTATCTATCTATCTATCTATCTATCTATCTATCTATCTATCTATCTATCTATCTATCTATCTATCTATCTATCTATCTATCTATCTATCTATCTATCTATCTATCTATCTATCTATCTATCTATCTATCTATCTATCTATCTATCTATCTATCTATCTATCTATCTATCTATCTATCTATCTATCTATCTATCTATCTATCTATCTATCTATCTATCTATCTATCTATCTATCTATCTATCTATCTATCTATCTATCTATCTATCTATCTATCTATCTATCTATCTTTATCCTGTCACCTGCATACAAATCGGTCCAATAACAAGGTGCCGTGTAAACTTTAGTTTATTAGGATAGTAGACCACGTGATGT